>NC_080047.1:23997660-24055160 GCF_026212465.1 Amaranthus tricolor
GTGAATGTATCTGAATCCAGCTAGTTCGACTACCTCTAATACCCTGTCATCCACCTCCCACTGTAATGTACTCGCCTGGTAGTGCTGACGAGTAACCAATTGGGCAGTGGAGCCCTCCCACGCAGCTATGCTCCTGTGTGTCGCCTGAAGCGTAAGCAATGATGGATCAACTGGGCCCGGCATCGCCATGATCGTTGTTACATACATAAGTGTCACAAACATGTTTTTCATGTGATTTCACATACACTTTATTGTTGATTATGAGTAAGGGAAGTGTAAATGTGAATACAATAATTTCTCATATTAAGGTATTAGAACACTTATTAGAACTTTCAATTCAAATATAAATCTAAAAATACCATAAATATATACTAAAACCATTAAATTAACCCAACAAAGTAATAAATTTTCATTGAGGCATTTCATCAAACACTTTATATGCATAGAAACCAAATCATAAAATTCAACTACAAATGTATAAAATGTAAGCTCAAATCATGAAATCAAGAGAATGTAACAAGCAATCAATGTATTTATAACTTCAAATGACAACAATAATGAACAAAATATTCAATTTGCAAATTGAAATAAATTAGGGTTTATATTAATACCTTAAATGATGATGAAAATGAACAACTAAAGAAGAAGAAGATGAGAATGTAGTTGATTAATTTAGTTGAATGAGAGGAATTGTGAATATGAAGTAAATGAGGATTGAAGAAATTTTTTTTTAAAGAACAACCCGCAGCTTGAAATGGCAAATGAAGTAAAGTGAAGAAAGAAAACCAGAAACTGACATTTTGTACAGCCATAAAACCGCCACTTGAATATATATATATATATATATATATATATATATATATATATATATATGTGTATATATATATATATATGTGTATATATATATATATATATATATATATATATATATATATATATATATATATATATATATATATATATATATATGTGTATATATATATATATGTGTATATATATATATATGTGTATATATATATATATATATGTGTGTATATATATATATATATGTGTATATATATATATATATATATATATATATATATATATATATATATATATATATATATATATATATATATATATATTTATTTATTTATTTAAAAAAAAAACGAAAATTCATCTAAACCGCCATTTCATATAGCGTTTTAATTCAGATTTCTAAACAAAACCGCCATTTCATGTGGCGGTTATATTAAATAAAAAAATTAAAAACTGATCCTACGTGGACAGTATGTTGGGAAATAGTTTCTCATGGTACGTAAAGTGGGAATTATTGTTTTTGGGGCAATATTATGAGAAAACACTCACTAATATATCATGACGCAAGGAAACATTTCAGTTATTTAAGCGAACATCACTCATTTCATTCACATTAATCTACTGTGTTTACCGAATGGCAGCATCCGTTTAAGTTGAAGACTGGAGTAAAACATTTGGTCCTAAAATCATCTCAAATTTTATAATTATTCCAACATTGGGTTGAAATAGGGTTGGGCAACTTTAGTCTTCTCCTAAAACCCTCTGCGCTCTGCCGCCACTCCAGGCTTCAGCCACCGACCCATCGGCCACCGTCAACCGGCAACTTGCCACCTTCATGTATGTACTCTTTTTTCTTTTTCTTTCCTTAAATGTTTTAAATTTGTGTAATTGTTATAGATTTGTTTGAATGTTAATTGTTAAACATTGTTTGCTGATTCATGATTGATGATTATACAATAAATCTTATTTGTTAATCAATTTAGGTTTTTGGTTTATGTGGTGCTAAATTTATAAATTTAGGGTTTTATTTTTAATTCTATAATTGATTTAGGTAATTTGTTTGAATTTCTTGAAAAAAGAGTTTCGATGATTGATTTAGAAATCAATCTCTACTAAACCTAAATCAATCTCTACTAAACCTATACTTCGGTTTGTTCAAACTCATGCTTCAGTTGTTGCGCATTGTAAACTTGGGAGGAGGAGATAACTTCAATCTGCAGTTTGCGGATTTGTGCTTCAGGGATTTAAGTGTTTACAACTGCCTACAAAAAGATGCATCAATGTAAGTCCCCTGGGTTGGATGGTTTACCTTTTCTCTTTTATAAAATTACTTGGTTATCCAATTTGCTATGTTGTGCTCAACTTTTGGACCATGGAATTATGACTAATGATCTTAATTCTAGAAAGATAGCTCCCACTAACATGAAAGACCTTAGACCCATTAGTTTATGCATTGTCTACACAAAATCAGTTTCTAAGGTTCTTGCAAATAGACAAAAAAATTTATCAGAAAGAGTTGCAATGATCAGTCACCTAATTTTTAAGGGTGCCTCATGATTTGTTCATGTGAGGTTTAGTCAGACTTAATTTTGTTAGTGTTATAGTAGGGTTGAGCCCTAGTCTTATTCAATTTCTTGCTGACAAATCAATCATAGGCATATATTCTCAGTTCTATTTGTTTCCGTGTCAGTCAGTTATGATTTGGTTTCAATAAGGCTGTTTAATTTAAAGTGTTGACTATTCTAATCATCAGATGAGTAAGTTAGTTGAGTCTATATAATCTTAACCCTTTTCCGTTGGTAAAATCTGTCTGTATTGCATAGTGTCATGTTGAGCATCTATGCTTATATTGTTCTTGCCTCATAATTGTCAATTCATTTCTTGTATACATAATGGATTATAGTATGTGCACCAATTGCTCTTTCGATAGAGATGGCAAATAAGAATTTAAGATATCTCATTTGGAAATTATAATGCATATTTGGCGTCCAATTAATCATAAATGATCAAAACATAAAATTTACATATTTCTAAATAAGAACATTTAAGGCTTCAATACATATGTTATGTGTGTATTAAATTTATTAGGGTAATATCTCCATTTTTATCACAAGGGAAAATGAAGAGGCAAGACGCAATATGCACATATGGCTTGCCATCTATTAATCTATTATGATATATTTCATAAAATCATACTCGTCAATAATATAGCTTTATTTTGTTTAGTATTTTGATTTTGAATAGCTTATGAAACCAACTATGATGATTTTATGCATATTTGATAATCCATGTGGGATTGGAAGAGGAAGAGAGAGTGAAAGAATTAAAATTTGTCTTGGACCAAATGTGAAGTAGGGATAATTATCATCAAAGGATGATAATGATTTGTCTCACCATTCAAGATTATAGTTTTTTTATCGACAAGAAAACCAAGCTATGCACTTTTGTATAGAGGAGAGTAATGTAAATTTTTTTTTTGTGAGCTAAAATGATATGATATTATTCGAAAAATTAAATTAAAATAAGCTATTTGCTTTCTAAATTTTTGAGTGAAATGTCGTCCTCGTGCTCCAAATTTAAAATAGTATATGTTTCATATTGTTTGTCCACATTTGACTTGTTTCGAGAGGTGTTTGGTCATAACATGACTTTATAGAACAAAAACAAAAAGGTGATTATATATAGTTCATACTGCAAAACGATTGCGTTAACAACATAGTGATGCGACAACGAGAGTGATGCGGTTGTCGTATCGCCCTTAATCGTCTGCAATTATGAGATATAAAGCCACACCCTTTTGACAACCTAAAGTTCCGATGATGTAAGTGTAATAAAAGAAAACACTTAAATTGTTTTTTGATTATATTTGCAAGAACCAAAAACAAAATTTTTGAAGGATAAAAAAGAAATGGCCAAATCACAAGACAACTCAAAAATTTGGGGTTTAGGCTAGAGACTAGACACATTTAATCTGCCCTAATTTAATACTCAAGACAATCTCATAGTATTAAAGAAATTTTTGGTTGCTTTAGACACACACAAAGATGAACAAGATTGATAACACAAAGTTTATATCTGGATCAAAAATATTTTGATTTTTTAATACATATGAAGTTCATGAACAGAGGCGGAACATAGTTGGGGGCGGGGAAGGGCGTTGCCCCTCGAGATTTCCGGTAAATTTTTTAGTATACAACCGTCATTTTATCATCATCATCATCGTACTCAGTGTATTCCGCTCATATGAACTATGATCAAGGTCTGGGAAGGGAAGGAAGATGACAACCGTAATTTTATATTTTTTATAATTTCATCCCAACAAATAAAATGAACACAACTAAAGGAAAATAATAATTGAAACAAAATAAAAATATAAAATGAATTTTATAAGTAATAATGGAGTATCAATTTGGAAAAAAGTTATCATAAGTACTGAAAAATACGAAGAAAGATTAAAAACGATTGGGAGAAATTGAAAAAATCAAAAATTAAGCTTACCATCCACAATTGAAGGATAAAGGTTTGTTTTATATTTTTAATTGAATTTTCTTATTTTTATTTAATAATTAGTTTGAATAAGTGAATACTTGAATCACTTAAAAACCCATACAATAGATCAATTATGAAGATCGTGAAGACAAGACTTCGTAACAGAATGGGCAATAATTTTCTTATTGATAGTTTAGTAATATACATTAAGAGACAAATAGCAAAGACATATAGTGTCAACAATGAGATTATAGACAATGTTAAAGTGCCAAAAAAGGCGTCGAGCTTTACTTTGATTCAAAATTTACGTTATAATTTTTGGTTGTTTTGACTATATTTTTGTTGAATTCAATTTTTTTTGTTAATTCTCCCCCTTCGCCACTGCATATGAACGCCTTTATCTATAGCATGAATACATGATTCTAGAAGTTACAAAGCTCGTAAATGAAGCCTTAAATACGTTAGAATGAAGCACCAAGAGTCTTCCATTTGAAGCATCAAAGACTCCCATATGAAGCACTAAGAGACTCCTTTGATACATTATTTATGCCGATTTTAAGACAAAATATTCAGCCATGAAACACTCTGAATAACTAAACATTTTATAGCAATTGTAAGACTCTTTGTTTTGCTCCTTTTATTACATAACACTTAATTAAAAACATGTAAATAAAGTCAGATAAAAATGTACTAGCCATATGCCACCCTTGCTTATTTGTACGCCCAAAATGCTGATTAGTATGTCCACCATGCTAAGCTGTACCATGCAATTTTATTTGTGATCCCAGGTAAAGCACATAACAAAATTCTAGCTTATGATTTAAGCTTTAGATTCAAGTCATTCAAGAACCAGTGCAACCAACTCATGAGCACTCGAACTTCTTTCACCTACCAATCAATCTTTTGTCTAAATACTGTCCAAAACCAACCTAAAAATGCTTAAACATTTTACCCTTTTACCACCATCTAAAATTAACCAACCCAACCTTAGGCTTGAGTTTTTCTTCTTAGAAAAACACGAAACATGGACGACTCATTCACAAGTATTATAAAACATTCACCATTAAAATCATGCCTTATTAACCTCATACTTGAGTTGCAAATGATGATTGCTTCTAAAGGTCAATTAGAATCAATGGTCAATCGGAATCAATCTCTTTGTTATCACTAACAAAGATATGGTTGCATATATCATACCACCAAATCCCACTTATGTGAGAAACATTTTTTGTCGTTGGGCTTATGAAATGTTTCATATGGTGAACAATATCCAAAGTATAAATTATTTACTTTTGTCCATCTACCTAATATATGATCACTCAGGTACTATCTACATAGAAATCATCTACCTAAATATGATCACTCAGACACTATCTGCATAGAAATCCTAACCAAAGTTACCAATTCGATGTTTTTTTAAAAAACTATTCACAAATGAAGAACACAATTAAAATTCAAAAAGCACAATGAAAAACAAATTTGAAAACTAAAGAAGCAAAGAGCTCACCAGCCTGTCCTTTATGGCGAGATGAGTCAAATTTAGGAGAATCCTTCTAATGATATTCACAACATCAGCTTCCAAAACATTCATTTTCACAACACAATTTTCAGGATTTCCTCCTAAAGCTCTTACTAAAAACCCTTGCCTTCTTAATATAGGCATACAACTGACAACACCAAATGGGTTAACTAAGTGCTCATTTAACCTCTCCTGTTATATCAAATTAGCCATTAATTACCCAAATCCCATCTCAAAAACTGCCTTTTTTGAAATAAAAATTTTATCATTTAAAATTAAAAACCCATAACAATTAACAAATTAGATTATTAAAAATAAGGAACAATCTTGAATGATTGTAAATCAAGAGAAAATACCTAGGTGTAGTTGTTGGGGTGGATTAATTCTTATTCAAAATCGTTATTCCTTTCTATTTTTGAGCCATTTTTATGAATAAAAGTAATCCCTCTTTTTTTACCAAATGAGTCACCAAAATATCCATGTGTCACCACACTAGTGGTAATCCTTATTTAGGAAATGCACGGATGATCAGTAAGTCACGTGAGGTGGCACGTGTTCTTCTTGGCTAAGGTGTTCACTCTCCTTTTTTCTTTTGACTCATTCCTTCATTTCTCCCTCTACAGTCTACACATTTTTTCATCCAACTTTATTCTTTTTGGAAATCGACCAGATTTTTGGACAAAGGATTTTGATTACCTTAGTTGACTAGCACTAGTTACTCTATTTTGGTTGGGGTTTTTTAGACCGGTCAAGTAAGTATTCTTTTCTCATCTTTGAAAATTTCAAGGGTTTGGTTTTGATTTTGGGTTCAAATTGATCATTTTATGGTTTTTGTTATCTTCATATCAAGTGGGTTTTGTTTTTACTTTTTGTTTGATCAAGTTTTAATGTGAGAAATTTATGGGCTTATAGATGTAGAGATAATTTATTTGTAATTTTGGTAAATGGTTTGTATTTAGGGCTGGAAATGGTAAAAACATATGTTCCCCATGTTTTAGTGCTATACTCTTTGCTATTGGCTCAATTTCATTATTTCAAGAAGTTATTTGGTGAAATCGTGTTATAGTCTTCACTCTTCACCATGTAGTCTTAGTACAATGTAGTTGTATTCTTGTAGTTCTGTATGGAAGATATATATATATATATATATATATATATATATATATATATATATATATATATATATATATATATATATATATATATATATATATATATATATATATATATATATATATATGTACTAGAATAAAACTATGCGCGGGATATACTGGGTAGGATGACAATGATGATATATACTAGAAGAAATAAATCCTATAACCTCTTTTTCTTAGGAATTTGTAATTTATGAAATAATTTTTAGAAGTATATTTGTGCTTTAGATAAATGCTGATTTTGCAAATTGTGTTATGAAATTCTCTGGCTTAGAGTTTTTTAAATTAAAGATTTGATTATTATACAGTGGATTATGGAGTTGATGAGGATGTTGATGGTGAAGTGGTGGGAAGTTCTGTAGATACAGAGGGCAGGATTGGTGATGAAAATGAAATGGGTGGTAGCTCTTCTATTGAAGGAGGGCAAAGCCAGGATGATAAAATGAATGATGAACTGTCTGAAAAGGATCTTATACCAGTGGGTGAACCATTGAATGAGCCTTTTGTGGGTCAAGAGTTCGAGTCTGAAGCGGCTGCTCATGCATTTTACAATGCATATGCTACTCATGTGGGATTTGTGATACGAGTAAGCAAGTTATCTCGGTCTAGACGTGATGGTTCTGCTATTGGTAGAGCCTTGGTTTGTAATAAAGAGGGTTACCGAATGCCTGACAAACGTGAGAAGGTTGTAAGGCAAAGAGCTGAGACTCGAGTTGGATGTAGGGCAATGATTTTGGTAAGGAAAATGAGTTCCGGCAAATGGGTAGTAACAAAATTTGTAAAAGAACACACACATCCCTTGACACCTGGAAAAGGCCGAAAAGATCTTATATTTGAGCAATATCCTGTAAGTTTTCTCTTTATCATTGGAAATTTATTGTACTATCTTATTCATGAATTTTATTTTATTACTTATTTGTTTACCTTAAAGTGGGGTTTTTGGTAGCTTATGAACATAGTGACCCGATAATGTTGTTCATGTTGCATATTGTATTGGCTATTTGGTTTATTGCCTTTATGATTTTGTGTCACTATTGTCATCATTTCATCTGTTAACTGTAGCTGGATATTAGAGTAATGTGAACGAATCTTTTAGCAGTGGTTAATATGATCTTAAACATAGTCATCTTGTTCTATTACCGGAAATATTCTTTTGCTTGAGATGGATTCTTCAGACTCTTCATCAAGTTACTTTGCTCCTCCATTTTCATAAAAACTTTAATAGGTTTCACTTGTAGAAAAAGAAGTTTAAGTTGTATTTATGTGATAATCAATCAGAATGGCCTTTGTAAGAATATTGGTACCTTTTGGGCTTTTGATGCATGGAGATCATTTCTCATATGGGATCAAAGAAACTTAATTGAGATTTGCATATTTGGGCTTTGAGATTGATTCTAACTAACGTTAATTAGGAGAGTCATTTAAGGTCAAGCTGAGCATACTTTTAAATGTGTGTGGCTGCTCCAACTCATTATAAGGTCAAAAATCATTATGATTAGCTACTAAATACACTTCAGACACTTCTCTATCTGCCAATCGATCCTTGTGGGTTTTGCTGTAGCATCATCAAATCAAAATGCTCCATGAAGCTATGATAAATTCATATTGCACTGATCATTCCTTTTTTATTGACCTTTGAAGAGAGTCCTAGACTCTAAATGGAAGCGCTTTTACCCCTTTAAATAAATTCTGAAATTGCTTTTCCCCTTTTACTCATTTCTGAATTTTTTTCTTTTGATTCCATTGTGCTTTATCCTAGGTTCTCGAGATCAGCACATGAATTCTTTTACTCATTCCTATGTCATCACAAAAAATTCACATTCTGAAAATGTAGATAAAAAGTATCCTTGCATTGAAGAACATTGAAGAAATAGTGCTCAAACTACTAAGTGCATCTCTTTGATCAACCATTATTACCTTTCAATTGTGAAATTAATTCCATGTTTCTATTGGGGAGGTGTTTGGTATGAGAAGTGGAAATGAAATGGAAAACGAATGCTTAAAGAGGAGAAATGATATTAGTATTATTGTTATCAATTGTTTTGTATAAAAAGGGGTGATAGTATGAGAAGTGTGGGAGAGGACATGAGGAAGATGACTTTGCTTGTTTATTTGTTACCTCCCATATCAGTGATGTTAGGAAGGTGCTTGTTTACTTGCTACCTGTGACTCTTGAAATGACGAAGTGCGTTAACTACTGTGGTTTCTCCGAGTGTTACCTGATATTATATTCCGGATATTATATTCCGGAGGTATGTCGTTACTTTGACTCTGAGCTATTCAAACGTTTAGGCAATGGTAATATGCTGATTTATTCTCTATAGAATTCCTGTTTGTTGTTGTCCCATTACTTGTCTGGTCCTGATTACTTCATCTTATGATGGTCATGCTATTTTAAATTATCTTAGTTGGGTTTGGTCAATCATTTAGTATTGCTCTTCTGGAGGCATGATGACGATATCAGAGTTTGGTGATTCTTTATCTAGTGTTTTTTGGCGTTATTTACCTGTCTCTGATGAGTTATTTTCTTTTGCATGTTTTTTATTAGGCGCTATCGTCCTAGGTGAATTCATTGCATAAAAGAACTTGTATCTTTGATGAGGTAGCCGAGTCGGCTTATCTTTTACTAACACTTATACTGTACTGCAGACTGAGCATGATAAGATTCGGGAATTGTCCCAGCAGTTGGCGGTTGAGAAAAAGCGTGTCACAATCTACAAAAGACATCTTGAAATGTTGTTTGAACACATTGAGGAGCATAACCAGAGCCTTTCAAAAAAGATACAACACATTGTAGACAGTGTTACAGAGTTCGAGGCTAAAGAAAAAGATAAGTGTAGATAGTATTTACTCTTCTCGTACTTCTACATTGTAGTGATAAACATGTTAGAAACTTGAGTGCAGGTTTGTGTGAGGTGAGGTTAATATCTGTGAAATTCTTGTCATTTTTTTACTACAATTTTTTGAGAACAATTGTTAGTTTTTAAGCTAATCATCATTTTTATAACACCCGGGTAGTTCAGAACACGAATCATTTAAAATGGTTATTGTTGTTGTGAGACGGAGCTGCTGCGTGCTCAGGAACCTACACAAATGTGTGTATTAATATAGTATTAGTCGTATTAGCGCAATATTAGTTTAGTATTAGTACAATATTAGTTTAGAACACGTATCAACTCATGTTTCTTCTGTGGGTATAGATGTGTGTATCTAATCAACACAATCCTTGTTCAAGAGTAACTATCAAACGACAATTTGCAATGCCATCGAATAGCTAAAACTACATGATCAAACATTGGCCAAAATGCAAAATTGATTTTAAAGAAAAAGGCAGTTTTTTTTTTGATGGTGCTAGTGCTGTTTGCAAGCTTGCGAATTTTTGAAAACGGTGAGCCAAAAAAAAAAAGTTAATAATTGAATGAACTATTATTCAAACTTTTTTCAAAACTAAGCGTGAAAACTCCAGACCTATGGTTTGGAGCTGTTCGCAGTTACTAACTGCGAACAGGTCAAAAAAGACAAAACAGCTGTTCGCAGTTACTAACTGCGAACAGCAAAAAGACAAAATAGCTGTTCGCAGTTAGTAACTGCGAATAGCTATTTGACCTAAAAAAAAAAATTTTTTTTTTTCTGTTCGCAGTTACTAACTGCGAATAACTATTTTGTCTTTTTTGACCTGTTCGCAGTTAGTAACTGCGAGCAGCTCCAAACCATAGGTCTGGGGTTTTCACGCTTAGTTTTGGAAAAAGTTTGAATAATAGTTGATTCAATTAAATTTTTTTTTTCGCTCACCTTTTTCAAAAATTCCAAGCTTGCTACATCCAAGCCCATATAGAGTTCCTCGGGTCTTTGTAAATTGCAAGAGAAAAGACAAGGCCGACATTGCATTGTTTTTTTTTTTTTTTTTAAAAAAAAAATTGTTACTTTCAGTAAATATTAGTCATATTACTATAGTATTAATGTATTATTGAGAAATTTTACGCAGTGATTTTGAATTTTTGGTTTTTCTATAATTGTTTTTAAAATTCACGTGGTGACTTTGAACTTTCAACTTTTTCATGTGGTAGATAAAATGTTCAGTTTTTGGTGAAACTAAGTAATTATTTTGACTGAATTTTGAAATGTGTGGTCAATTAGAGTGATCACGACTTTTGTTTTTGGAAAAAAAAATATCATTACGTAGGTAAAAATATCGTAAAATTAACAAAAAAAATTTTCTTTTGTCTACCACATGAAAAATTGGATGGTCAAGGTCATCGTGTGATAAAAAACAGGTTTGTCTACCATGTTGAAAAGCTGAAAGTTCGGGGTTACTATATGGAATTTCCTATATTATTAGTTGTATTACCGCAATATTAGTTGTATTAGTATCTAATATTTCAAAATTCTTACTATGTTTTAGGCAATCAATTACAATCACATAAAACAATTTGCTTCACTTGAAGCTTCTCTATTCTAGGCCTATTTTTCTTTCTCTTCTCTTTCTCCTTCTCTTTCTCTTCTATTCTTACGCTTCACTTGAAGCTTCTCTATTCCCCTAGACTTCCCTTAAGTCTAGTTTCAACAAAACACTCAAATACCCTTACAAGGCCAAATTCTCAAGAGGATAAAAATTAAATAGTTGCTTTAAGAAAAATATAATAAATTAATTGGCATGAGATAGCTGAAAATATTTTTCTTAATTGATCTCCCTTATTGGACACTCTTGGATGGATCGGTTCAATCAAGGAGTACTTCTACTTATAGAGCAAAATACCGTAACATAATGAGTATGATAACTTCCAATTATCCCTTGATCCTAAAATAAAGGAGGAGTTACTTGGAATAGATGAACATGCTGCCACGGTTATTTTTCTCTAAAAATAGAGTTGCAGTTCCCTCATACTAAAAATAGTATAGGAGCCAAATTTGTGATCCTTATTAACCGAAGACTTTTTCTCAACAAAGAATATGTCTTTAGCATAATTTTTAGGCGTCTAAAAATAGCTTTTGCCAATTAATAAAATAATTAAATTAAGCAACTGATTTAACTCTTAACCGTTACATCAACTTAAAAACAGAAAATAAAATATTTGCAGTTTTTCAACCGATGTGTTCTCCAGACTTGCAACGTAGGAACAGTGTATTGTCTCCATCTACAACTTCCGTCAGATTGTTAATTTTGGGAACAGTAGACAGCCTGTCAACTTTTAACATCCTAAGCATTTATCTAACTTCTTGGATATTTACGACATGTACAACCTCCACGAACTAAGTTATAGGCTTCATCAATGATTTTAACAAAATCAGATATTTACCTACAAAACAATCTCTAAAACATGTTTGTTTATTTAAAAGTAAAGTCATCATCAAAACCTAAGAGGCCAACAAATTCCCCCTTTTTAATGAAGACAAACTTATAAACAAACTTAAGTAAAAATAGAGTAAAACAAAATTCTTAGAGTATACTAGAGATTAAAGCAACTCTAAATAACTTAGTAAATCAACTTGTTACAATATAATTTACCAAGCAAGCATAGTAAAACAGGTTACTCCATATTGTATAAAAACATAATATCAAATATATGTTTTTAAATAATTTCCAAAAATAGTTAACACAAATCACTAAGTATTTAAGATGAATACGAATTCAAAACTTTATCAAAACAACTAATTATAAACTCAAACACAAACAACTCAAAGTTTACAACTTAGCATAAACATAGTTAGTACATGATCAGAGTAGATAGCTCAGATATCATCAGAGCATGATATATGTAGCACATTAACTCATATCTCCATAATTATCTTATAAAACTATTAATAGAGCATTCAAAACAATTATTAGAACAATTCATCAACAGAAACAAGACAAACCATTATCAGAGAATAACTTCCATTATTAGAGCAATATAAATCAATCAAGATATGGAGACTGTAGTATTCACAACTTCTCTTAAGTTTGTGCATACTTCCCCCTTTTGTCATCAATCAAAAAGAAGTGTGATAGTCAAACCACAGCGCAAATCATATAGATTTTGCCATTGAAGAAATTCAGAAACAGTAAATAAAAGCAAGCACCATGTAAAGTAATCCAAAGCTGCACATAATTAAATATCACAGACCAGAATAAACAAAGAAATTGTAGCAGCTGTTCCAACAAAGTAAAAGAAATACAATGTTGTACCCGAGATGGTACACAAAAAAAATGTTTGATAATGAGTAAGGCCAACAAGCTAATCATTAAATAATGCGGGAAGAGGAATTAAGGAGCAGTCTCATCTTCATCTATGAACTCAGTCTGCACTTCAACTGTGTCCAGCTTGGCACCAAGACGGTTTTCCATCTAGATGAGCTGATCAGTGATTGAGGCAAGTGAGACACGAGTTTCATCTTGAAAAGCAAAGAATTGAGACTGTAGGTCATTGAGCTTAGAGAGGATGGAGTCTAGAGAAGCTGCAGGAACAGAATCAAAATTAGCACAGCCTATACCTGGTGAAGTGTGTGTTGGACATGGTGGTGGTGTAGACTGTATAGGTGATGGTGGTGATGATGGAATTTGATGTGATGGTGGTGGTGGTGTAGCTGGCTTGGGAGAGGGAGGTGCACATTTTGTAGGTGCAAGGATGTTGTGAGAGGTGATGTCATCATCCATAACAACCTTACGTTTAGAAGCCAACCTCCTACTTTTCTTTGTAATGAACCAGGTTGCTTTCTCATAGCTATCACAATTTCCTCATCACTAGAGTCACTACTTAGAGTGTACTCATCGATATCCTCCATATCATCTCCTTTCTCTTTTGATTCCCCCTTACTAGATGCTTCTCCCTGTTCCCTTGTTTCTACTGTTTCATTGGTTGCAGTGGGAACAGACTCTTGCTCCTTTTCTTCCTCAGCTACTTGTTCCTTTACTTCCTCAACTTTCTCCTCTTCTGATTCAACATCATTAACCTCTTCCACAGCATGTACCAATATCCCTTCATCATTCAATTGTAGGTGCAGATTGTGTAAGCAATTTGCACCTATTTTCATATTAGGACCCATAGGGAACTGCAATCCATCTAGAGGTACACCAAATTTTTTGAAAATCCAGGTCAATAGCCCTCCATATCCAACAAAACTTTTCTTTGCAATGCAATCCGAAAGATGAGAAATCATCAAGGAAGGAAAATTTATTTTAATATGATTGGCCATGCAATAAATCAAGGTTGCATCACGCAGACTGACTTCACTACGTTTGGAGTTTCGTGGTAAAATGAATCTGCGTGCAATGTTATACAATAATTTATGCAGAGGAGACAAAACGTTGTGACTAATCTTCCCTTTCTTTTGCTCAATCCTTAAGAATTTCAGAACAGTTCGTTCATTTATCCCAGAAAATACTAACTTCGAGCCAACATGATAGGTGTCAAATCCAACATCAGGGACATTGAACCATTCCCCCAACATAACACTGTTAAATTCTATTTTTACATCCTTAACAGTGCTAGAACACACCCCACAATCAATAGAAAAATTTAAAATAAATTCACGCATTAGGTTAGGAAATATTGGGTTGCAACTGAAATCGGTCATCAATACTTCCCAGTTTTGATTTTGTAAAATGGCATGAAGTTGCGGAAAGGGAGTAGTATCATACCAGTACTTGTCTAAACCGAACCCTACAGACATTTCCTTTGAAACTTCTTCAGCGCTATTGGAATCAGTAAACTTCGAATGTTTGGTTGGTGCAGATGATGAACCACCTTTTGATGTGGAGATCTGGCGTTTGGTTCCTGCATGTATAGTGGGTGAAATTGGGTTTTCATTTTTGGTTTCGTTAGATGAGGATGGTGGAGCGTCAATCTATGGTGAAGGATGAACCACCTTAAGAGGTTGCTGCTGAGAAATTTTATAGGATTTTGGTGTTTTCCTGTTCATTTTCTTGCTGGAGTTTGAGGATTTTGGTGTTTTCATTGTGATTTTGAAGGGTATTGAGAGAGGGAAGATGATGAGTGACGTAAACAGGTAAGCGTAATAGGTGTGACGTGAAGAAGGGGGTTAATATATGGGTGAAGGGACGGTTAACTAAAAGTTCAACTCTTTAATGCATTAATCATTTCAATAAAAATCAAATGGTTAATGAAGAGTTGTAGGATAAATTCATTGTATGAGTAAATAAATCCAATTTCCATTATTTAATTAATTTTAGTTGACCATATATTAGAAAAATGTGAAAAGAAAAAAAAAATATATAAAACCTTAAAAATGATATTATCATATTATCTTGAAAAAAAATTGAACACATGCTGCTTTGGTCTGATCAATTCAAAATATGCAATCAAGAAAACATTCATAGTACGTACTTTATTAAATGTATACCTGATCCCTTCAATAATTGATTTTCAATCAAGGTTTTGTGGTTGATTTAACCTTTTCAATTTCATGATGTTTCATGGGGAATTCTTGCTATCAACTTTAGTGGAGCTTGATCATACCGAGTTCCAATCTCATTTTTTCATATTGTTCCCTTGGAAGCGGTTTAGTCATGATATCTGCAACTTGCTCATTAGTGTTGACATGCTTGACTATTATATTTTTGTTTTCTACATTGTCCTTAAGAAAATAATGTCTAATATGTACGTGTTTAACCCTAGAATGATGCACTGGATCTTTGGATATGCATATGGCACTAATATTATCACAATAAATAGGAACGCATTCAAATTTAATACCAAATCTCTTAGCTGCTGTTTTATCCAAAGCATTTGGGAACAGCAAGCTGCTGCTGCTACATATTCAGCTTCAGTAGTGGATAATGCAACGGTGTTTTGTTTCTTGGAGCTCCATGACACTAGACAAGAGCCAAGAAATTGTACCATACCTGAAGTACTTTTTCTGTTTACAAGATCTCCTGCGTAATCTGCATCACAAAAACCTTTCAAGTCATAGACATCACTTTTAGGGTAAAATAGGGACAAGTCATATGTTCCCTTTAAATATCTCAGAATTCTTTTTTTATTGCAGTAAAATGTGACTCTTTGGGGTTAGACTGAAATCTAGCGCATAAACCAACACTAAATGAAATATCAGGTCTGCTAGCTGTTAGATATAACAAAGAACCAATTATGCCTCGATACATTGTTTGATCTACATTAATCCCATTTAAGTCTTCATCTAATCTAACATTTGTAGCCATGGGTGTATGGTTGGTTTTAGTGTTGTTTAGTCCATACTTCTTAAGAAGTTCTTTTATGTATTTTTTTTGATGGATAAAAATACCATTTTCAGTTTGTTTAATTTGTAAACCAAGGAAGAAATTTAATTCTCCCATCATGCTCATTTCAAATTTTATGCCCAAAAGGTTGGAAAATTCTTTACATAACAAATCATTGGTGGCACCAAAAATAATAACATCAACATAAATTTGAACAACCAAAATATCATAACCTTTATTCTTAAAGAATAAGGTTTTGTCAATTTTTCATCTAAAAAAGTTATTTTGAATCAAAAACTTTGACAGTCTTTCATACCATTGCCTAGGAGCTTGCTTCAAGCCATATAAAGCTTTATCAAGCTTGTAGACATGATCAGGACAAGAGGTATTTTCAAAACCTGGGGGTTGTTCAACAAAAACTTCTTCATCAAGAAAGCCATTAAAAAAAGCACATTTCACATCCATTTGATATAATTTAAAGTTCATGAATGCAGCAAAAGAGATTAAAATTCTAATAGCCTCTAACCTTGCTACCGGAGCAAAAGTCTCGGTGTAATCAATACCTTCTTGTTGGTTGTACCCTTTGACCACGAGCCTTGCTTTGTTTCTTACAATTATTCCGTGCTCATCTAATTTGTTCCGAAATACCCATTTAAAACCAATTACCTTTTTGTGTTTTGGTTTGGGCTCTAAGTGCCATACTTTGTTTCTTTCTAATTCATTTAATTCATCTTGCATGACTACTATCCATTCGGAATCTTGTAGAGCTTCCTCGTGGTTTTTGGGTTCAAGTGATGATAGGAACGCAAAGTGTGCACAAAAGTTTCTAATTTGGGATCTGGTTTGTGTTCCCTTATTCATATCACTAACAATCAAATCAAGAGGGTGGTAACTTTGATATTTCCAAGGCTTAGGCACAAATTCTCTTGTGGGAACAGAGGCATGTTCTGTTTCATCTGCTTGATTATTGTTTTGTTCAGCTTCTGGATCTGCTTGCTCGTCTGTGGGAACAGCTGGATTGGAAACAGTCTGCTGGTCTTGAAGTACTGGTTGTTCCTGATCATGATCGTTCCTTTCAGCCTCTTCTCGGATCAGCTGTTCGCCTGCTGTTCCTTCATCTAGCATTTTCGTTTCTTCATCATCGTCTTCTAGATGAGGAAGACCTATTTTAACATGGTTGATATCCTGTCCACTTGTTGAAAAGTTAGTTTCATCAAAAATGATATGAACTGACTCTTCTACACTCATTGTTCTTTTATTATAAACCCTGTAAGCTTTACTATGTGATGAGTAGCCAAGAAATACTGCTTCATCACTTCTTTTATCAAATTTGCCTATATTTCATTTTCCATTGACATAAACAAAACATTTGCATCCAAATATACGAAAATAGGAAATGTTTGGTTTAACACCTTTGAGTAATTCATAGGGTGTTTTTGAAGAGATTGGTCTTATTAACACATGATTCATAATATAACAAGCAGTATTAACAGCCTCAGCCCAAAAATTTCTAGGTAGACCGCTAGCAATCAACATGGTTCTGGCCATTTCTTCTAAAGTTCTATTTTTCCTTTCTACCACTCCATTTTGTTATGGTGTTCTTGGTGCGGAAAAATTGTGATTAATTCCATGTTCATTGCAATACATTGTAAAATTTGAATTTTCAAATTCTTTTCCATGATCAGACCTTATGTGGATTATTTGATTATTGGTAGATTTTTGTATTTTGTTTGCGAAAGAAACAAACTCATCAAAAGCTTCATCTTTGCTTACTAAAAACAAAGTCCAAGTGAATCTACTATAATCATCAACAATGACAAAAATACATATTTTTGCCGCTACAGCTCTGTATTCTCATAGGTCCACATAGATCCATATGAATTAATTCTAGCGGTCTATAGGTAGTCACCATATTCTTTGATTTAAAAGATGACCTCACTTGTTTTCCTTTGGCACAAGGATCGCAAATTTCTTTCTTAAGGAATTTTATAGCTGGTAGTCCTCTAACTAGGTCTTTTGATCTTAATGTATTAATCAATGTATAACTAGTATGACCTAGACGCTTATGCCAGAGTAGTGGGTCTTCTTCTATAACACTTAAACATGTTAGAATGATTTTGGGAACAGTGTCCAGGTCTACTACATAAGTGTTCCCTTTTCTGATTCCCTCGAGCACAGTATCTTCTGTGTCGTTCCTAGAAATTATGCATCGTTCAGAAGTAAACTTAACAGAGTTACCTTTATCACAAAATTGAGAAATACTTAGAAGATTTTGTTTTAAATTCTCGACTAAAAATATATTGTCAATGGCATGGGAACTCGACCTTCCAATCTTTCCTTTGGCGATTATCTCACCCTTCATATTGTCACCGAAGGTTACTGTTCCCCCATCATACGCTTCAAGTGAGAGAAATCTAGATTTGTCACCCGTCATGTGCTTGAAACACCCACTGTTGAGATACCATGAGTTGTTCCCCCTCACTTGAACCTGCAAAGCAAATTAATGGTTAGGTTCAGGAACCCAGTCATCCTTGGGTTCCCTGTCGATAATACATGAATCATTTTTCTTAATCCATATGCGTTCGACATAGTTTTTATTTGCTTTGGTATGCTGTTCTCTTTTTACACATTAAATTTTCAGGTGTCCAGTTTTCCCACAAAAGGAACAAATTTTACTACTAGGAAGATCTACATAGACCTTTTTCTTTCTATTATTCTTAACATAACCTAGGCATTCTTTACTCTTTGATTTAGCATCTAGAATCCATTTGGGAACTTTATTGATTTTCCCTTTACCTTTTAAGTTATTTTTATCTTTCAGATATTTATTCTCCTTTTCACAGGATTCTAATTTTAATTTCATCTCTTGAAATTTACTGCTAAACGCGTGAGTGGATATTTCATTATCGTCCCTTCTTAGTCCTAGTAATTTGTATTGATTTATTTCAATATTAAAAATAATGAATTCCTGCTTCATTTTCTCCAATGTTTCTCTCAACATTATATTCTGATCTAACAAATTAAAAAATCTACTTTGCACATCGATCCTAAATGAATTTAGGTAGGAAACATGATCTTTACTTGAGTTATAAGGTCTTTCTTAATTTGGAGATACTTAGTATTCTGTTCATCTAATTTGTCTTGTGTCTCCAAGAGCTTCTTAATTAATTTATTCTTGCTGAATTTAAATAGGTGTTTAGGAAATGAGTTAGAAGACATTACCTCCTTTTCCTTAGACTCTTCATCCTTGCTGTGGTGAGATGCCATTAGACACAGATTTGTCGTTTCTTCTTCTGCTGGAGATTCTGTTTCAGCTTCACTTTCAGTATCACCCCAGGCTGCTATCATAGCTTTACGAAAGTCTGTTTTGAAGTTTTCTTTCTTGGGTTGTCTTCCAGCTTCTCTTGCCTTTCCCTTGCCCTTGTCATTCTTCCATTGAGGGCAATCCTTGATGAAGTGGTCAGTGTTTTCACATTTGTGGCATTCAAAATTTGTCTTCGTGTTAGCAGTTCCTCCTTCTTTGTTATGTCTTTGATTTCCATATCTGCTATTCTTGAAGAACTTTTTGAATTTTCTTGCCAACATAGCAGTCTCCTCTTCATCAGTTTCTGATTCTTCATGATCATTTGCTGCTAGAGCCAAGCCTTTACTTCGAGTACTGTCAGCTGTTCCCAAATGCAACTCGTGAGTCATGAGGAAACCAGCCGGCTCTTCCAAATTAAACTTGGTGAAATCTTTTGATTCCTGGATGGGTGTGACATTAGCTCTCCAGCGTTCATCTTGAGGAAGACTCCTAATTACTTTCCTGACTTGTTCATCAACGGGAATGATCTTAACAATTGACACAAGTTCGTTTGTTATATTCGTGAACCTGGTGAACATCTCTTGGATGTTTTCTCTAGGTTCCATAACGAACCTTTCATATCTGGACATCAATAGGTCAATCTTGAAGCGCTTCACTTCACTAGTACCTTCATGGGTAACTTCCAGTAGGTGAAGTTGTCTTATGTTTTGAGGAGGAGACAGAGAGTGTCGAATCTGTACCTTGGGAGTTTTACCGTGAAATGCAGAGTTTGAGATTAGAGATTTGTAACCAACATGAGGTTAGACGGTATTTGGGAGCGATGACCATACATAAAAACTTTGTTTGACCATATCAATGACGCACAACTTCAGAATCCGGAGATTATTGAGTTAATCTATAGAGTTGAGGGAAATGAGACAAATGTTTTTGAGTTAAAAGAAAGAGGAAAGGTGAGTCTGAAATTTATTAGACATTTTGAAATTCTAAGAAGAGTTAGAGAAGTTGGTTATTAGTTGCCTTTGCCATCAGTTTGGTAAAAGTTCATTATGCGTTCCATGTTTCACCGTTGAGGAAGTATATTCATGAACCCCTTTAGATCAATGAGTCCTTAGCCTATGAGGAGAGACCTAATGGATTTTGGATACACGAGTCAAAGAATTGAGAAACTTTAGGATTCCATTGGTCAAGGTTTTGTGGTCAAACCATAGAGTGAGGAAGCTATTTGGGAGAAAGAGGCAGACATCAGCGAGCGATACCCTAATCTTTTCTGTAAGTTCTAGTTTCGGGACGAAACTATCTTAAGGGGGAAAGAGTTGTAACAGACTCAAAATTCTTAATATTAATCTTCCGATTAATTATTCTGAATTTTCAAATCAAATCTCTAATCCTTTGATTATCCATTTCAAACCATCTTTAATTCCTAAATCTTTTTCGATTTTGTAATTTCTTTCAAATATTAAACTTTAAAATAGTATTTTGTTTAAAATCTTTTTATAAGCACTAAAATATTATTTTATTATTTTATAGTACGAAAAGTAAGTTTTTATTATTATATTCACGATTTTGTAAAACGTTACTTTTTAACTTTCTTCCTTAAATTAACATTACTACTTATTATTTAACCTTATAATTTTGATATAATTATTTTATACATAAAAATGAGTCGTATTTTTATTATTAACATTAAGTATAGTTTAAGCAAAATTTTAAATAAACTACATATTTTCATGATCAAATTTACCATTATTTTAAAGTATATTCACTTGTACATATTAGAACAAAATTTTGATGAACCAAAATCCTTTCTATGGTAACCCATGATGATGTTCATCACTTACACAAGCTATCACTATTTCCTTACACAAGCTAACCTTCTTCTACACTCCAACTCTTACACATTCACTTACACACTCTAAATCACTTACACAAGTTAATCTTCTTCTATACTCCTAACACTTTTTCATACAATCTAATGAACTACAAAGTTGCCCAAACCCATTATAAATACCCCCCTTAGCCATGAGATCACTTACACCACCATCATCAAATCTTTCTAACATTCTTTCTTATATTTTCACTTCATTAAAATCTTACTACATTAATACCTTTATTAATTGAAGAAATTAAAGAACATGGAGCTTAGAACACTCTTTACTTAGCTTAAATCATCATCATTATTTTGGGAGTTGGGATTAATTATCTTTGGAGCATTATTATCTATCTTGGAGGATCTTATTTCTTATTATTTTTCTAATTAGTACTTAGTACTAATCCTTGGTGTTAGTATGGTATAACTTCTTACCGTACTCTTTTTGTGGAATTTTACATTATATTTACTTTATAATATGTAAAGTATGAAATATGTTGATATATTTTAGTGGAAGTTAGTTTAATGAAATTATGATCAAGATTATATTAAGTATGTGTATGCTGAAAGTATATTTAGTATGTTAATCTAATAGTCTTTGAACAAGTTTAAGAAGTTGAGTGCAAAATTATATTCTAGTGATATTAAGCATGATTCATGTTATAAACTAGTACTAATATATTTATGAGTTATGTGTTACATTAGAAATGTTATTATATTTAAGAATGTATTTTATGTTAGAATTTTGTATTAATATGTTTATGTTAGCCTTCAAACTAGTTTATAAGGTAGTAAGTTATTTTATGAACGTATTTTACTAAGTATGATTATATTAAGAATATTGTTATTATACTTTATTATGAGATTTAAGTTTATCCTTAAAGTTATAGTAAATTTCTAAGTTATTGTGTAAAGTTTTTATTTTTTTTATTTGTGTTTTTTAGTGGTTATGTTAATTATTTAAATCTTGAATTTACTATAATAAATTAAATGAAGTTGTTTTATTAGTGAAAAAAAGGCCCCGAAATACTCATAGGCCATTCGACCATTATCATATTAAAAGAAAAAGAGTTTGATTTATTCTTTTTATATTATTATAAGCTATTTTGTGATAATATTAAAATAAAATCTTAAAAGTTATTTTTGAGAAAGCTTTATAAGTTATTAAATATTGAAGTGATTTTCTTGAATATATGAGATTTCATAATTAAAAAAAATAATAATAACTTTTGTGACATTTAATTATTTAGTACAAAATAATATTTTATCTGCTAACTATTTGACCAAAATTTATATAAAAAGATGTAAAAGTATTTTTAGTAAACATGTTCTTAAACTATGTGTGAAATATTGATTTTTTGTGAAATTATAAGTTTTATTTGTTTTATAACTAGAATGTTGATTTTCGCGAATCAAATAAGTTTACTTGTTTTTCCAAACTTGAAATAATTATTTTTTTGGTAAACTTGTTGAATTTTGAAAACTTATCCAAAGGTTGCAGTTTAACTTGAATTTTAATTAGAATGTTTGATTTTGTGAGGAGAATAAAGTTTTATTTATTTTAAAGTTGGAAATTTTGATTTTGGGAACTTATTTCAAGAGAAATAGATTTTAGTAGCTACTTGTGGAAAATACTAATTTGGAGACTATTAATAAAATATTAAGTTATTAGTGTGAATTTAGTGAACTATTAAAATAAAGTTATAAATAAAATTTAATGTGTAAAAATTAAGTAATGAACATATAAAGACGTAAAGGTGAATTAAACGTTATGATTAAGAATTATATTAAATAAATGAAGTTACCACTTAGGTTGGTCAAATTCAAATTCAAAGTCAACTTGCAGTAATAAAAATGTGATGTACTTGTGTGAAATGTATTGATTGAATGACCCTGATAGTAAGGTAATGTCGAACCATGGACCGGCATGTAAAATCCCGGCGTCCGTATTGGCCGGCACGTAAAATGCGGTGTAAGACAGGGGGTTCGCTACCTATCCTGTAGAGCTCGAGCATAAATATTGTATTGGAGGGGTGACGACTCCCACCACAGTTAGGGTTTAGGACTACGGTTCTCACCTAACCAGACCCTTACATATATCAGGTGTCATATTGATGTGCTTGTTGATCACTGATAAACTTGATTAGTGTTGATGCTATGATGCATGGTACGGTTATGAGTATTAACCAAATGAACTTACTCAAGTGTTAAGATTACCGAATTGTATAAGTGGCAGTAACGTACTTCTGTCAAGATCGAGAATGGTATCTTAATGACTTAAAAGTATGTAACAGAAAAAGAACATGGTAAAAATATACGGTGGTGTCAATTAAGTATAAGTTCGTACTTAAATTATTATTTTGTAAATGTAGCGTATAATTTCCGTATTTTGAGCTGGATAGGAAGTTATGCTCGGCGTTAAGTGCTGACCGATTCAATCGGCTGTCATCCGTATCATGGATGGCAGCATTTTGCAGGATTTAGTTCAGGTTCCGATCCAGGCCGCAGCAATTACTATTTATCGAGAACTTAGCTGCTTTTTGTATCTTTATTGATCACTTGATGATGATGTATTTTTTTTTTCTTTTTGAGCAAACAATATTTCTTATCAGAGGTAATATTTTACTTCTGTTTTAAACAGTTTTAGTTTTATGATTTAAAGTTTTTAAAAATTCGGCATTTTGAGACTTCCACAATATTTTTTTTGTATTAAACATTATTATTAAATGTTAATTATGTATCGAGATTGCCTCTCTTGTTACAGCAGGTCCCAAATCTGCTTTGCAGTTTTACAACCCATGATACGATTATGTTCATTTGGTCCAAGACCACATTGAAGTAGTTTGATAGCAAGAGCGTTCATCTCCATCTTTTGAAAGTCTTCTTTCTCGTATTCAATGATTGGTTTTGAAATTGATTCTTTATTGGAGTTGATGGTCGTCACCTCAAAGTCTCCAATTTTAATTACTCTCCACACATGGTAATTTTCGGCCTTTATGAAGATTTCCATCCTATTTTTCCAGTAGGTATAGAATTTCCCATCGAATATGGGTGGCCTTTACGTGGAGTACCCTTCTTCCATGCGTTCGTTCATCTTCAACATCTTGCCAGGAAACAGGATACTGCTCTCAGGGTTTCCTGATTAAATGAGGAACAAGGCTCTGATACCAATTGTAGAAATGCAAATAGATGATCGAATGCAACAAGAGAGAGGGGGAGGGGGGGTGAATTGTTGTGTATTATGCTTGAGATTTTTTCCCTTAATTTTGCAGAATTATCACAATAAAATAAAACTTAAACTTAAAATGAAAAAGATAAAAGGAGACAAAGATTTTACGTGGAAACCCTCTTGGCCTAATAATAAGGAAAAAACAACGACCCCCCGAGATTTCAAAATTCTTATTATGTTTTAGGCAATCAATTACAATCACATAAAACAATTTGCTTCACTTGAAGCTTCTCTATTCTAGGCCTATTTCTCTTTCTCTTCTCTTTCTCCTTCTCTTTCTCTTCTATTCTCACGCTTCACTTGAAGCTTCTCTATTCCCCTTGACTTCCCTTAAGTCTAGTTACAACAAAACACTCAAATACCCTTACAAGGCCAAAATCTCAAGAGTATAAAAATTAAATAGTTGCTTTAAGAAAAATATAATAAATTAATTGGCATGAAATAGCTGAAAATATTTTTCTTAATTGATCTCCCTTATTGGACACTCTTGGATGGATCGGTTCAATCAAGGAGTACTTCTACTTATAGAGCAAAATACCGTAACATAATGAGTATGATAACTTCCAATTATCCCTTGATCCTAAAATAAAGGAGTAGTTACTAGGAATAAATGAACATGCTGCCACGGTTATTTCTCTCTAAAAATAGAGTTGCGGTTCCCTCATACTAAAAATAGTATAGGAGCCAAATTTGTGATCCTTATTAACCAAAGACTTTTTCTCAACAAATAATATGTCTTTAGCATAATTTTTAGGCGTCTAAAAATAACTTTTGCCAATTAATAAAATAATTAAATTAAGCAACTGATTTAACTCTTAACCGTTACATCAACTTAAAAAATGAAAATAAAATATTTGCAGTTTTCCGACCGATGTGTTCTCTAGACTTGCAACGTAGGAACAGTGTACTGTCTCCATCTACAACTTCCGTCAGATTGTTAACTTTGGGAACAGTAGACAGGCTTTCCACTTTTAACATCCAAAGAACTTATCTAACTTCTTGGATATCTACGACACGTACAACCTCCACGAACCAAGTCATAGGCTTCATCAACGATTTTAACAAAATCGGATATTTACCTACAAAACAATCTCTGAAACATGTTTGTTTATTTAAAAGTAAAGTCATCATCAAAACTTAAGAGGCCAACAAATTCCCCCTTTTTGATGAAGACAAACTTATAAACAAACTTAAGTAAAAATAGAGTAAAACAAAATTCTTAGAGCATACTAGAGATTAAAGCAACTCTAAATAACTTAGTAAATCAACTTGTTACAATATAATTTACCAAGCAAGCATAGTAAAACAGGTTACTCCATATTGTATAAAAACATAATATCAAATATATGTTTTTAAATAATTTCCAAAAATAGTTAACACAAATCACTAAGTATTTAAGATGAATACGAATTCAAAACTTTATCAAAACAACTAATTATAAACTCAAACACAAACAACTCAAAGTTTGAAACTTAGCATAAACATATTTAGTACATGATCAGAGTAGATGGCTCAGATATCGTCAGAGCATCATATATGTAGCACATTAACTCATATCTCCATAATTATCTTATAAAACTATCAATAGAGCATTCAAAACAATTATTAGAACAATTCATCAACAGAAACAAGACAAACCATTATCAGAGCATAACTTCCATTATTAGAGCAATATAATACTCTCCACACTTGGTAATTTTCGACCTTTATGAAGATTTATATCCTATTTTTCCAGTAGGTATAGAATTTCCCATCGAACATGGGTGGCCTTTGCGTTGAGTACCCTTCTTCCATGCGTTCGTTCATCTTCAACATCTTGCCAAGGAACAGGATACTGCTCTCAGGGTTTCCTGATTAAATGAGGAACAAGGCTCTGATACCAATTGTAGAAATGCAAATAGATGATCGAATGCAACAAGGGGGGGGGGGGGGGGGGGGGTGAATTGTTGTGTATTAAGCTTAAGATTTTTTCCCTTAATTTTGCAGAATTATCACAATAAAATAAAACTTAAACTTAAAATGAAAAAGATAAAAGGAGACAAAGATTTTACGTGGAAACCCTCTTGGCCTAATAAGAAGGAAAAACCACGACCCCCCGGAATTTCAAAATTCTTACTATGTTTTAGGCAATCAATTACAATCACATAAAACAATTTGCTTCACTTGAAGCTGAAGACTCAACTCTCTTAAATAATGATAAGAGGAGATTGAAGACTTAATTCTCTTGAATGATGATAATTCAAAACACATATTGATTAAATAAATAAATTAAGTAATTACATTTAATTGTTTAAGTAAGTCTAAAATCATATTTGATATACATTTGATTTATATACATTTAAGTTCGAAGTCGATGGAATATGCTTAAAGAACTTAAGATTATTTTAAAGTTAATTTTATAAGTCCTGAAATACGTTGCAAAGTCTTGAAGATAATTACGTTTACAATCAGGTTAGTTTTGTAATTATATTTGAAATATTTTAATAGGTCAAGGTTCATTAAAAATTAACATTCGATATTATTTGAAATTAAGTTTAAATATTTTATTACACGTTTTTTTGTTTAACGTTTAAATGTTTTATATTTGAACTTGTTTTTAAATATGTGCTTAAATTAATTTAATGATTAAATATAGTACAAGGTACACATGTTTTGCTAATTATAGTACACGGCTATATTTGATTTGAATTAGTTGTTATGCAAGATTATAGAGTTTTCTATTAATAGGATGCTATTTGAATTAATACTAAAAATAGGAATTAATTTAAATGATTAATTAAACGTTGATATATCTGGTTTTTGTTTGGTTTTCATTATCTTGTATGAGTACTAACGTGGCAGCATAGCATTGGACAATTACAAACACAATGACGAAATTATTTTAAGCTGTCAATACACGTCAGATTGAAGTTAAGATCAAGATCTTGAAGACAGGCGCCGAATGACCAGGTCAACAGAAAATTACGGATAGGAGCCTTCTTGTTTTGCAAGATGTGTTGAGGCGTAACACTATATATATGAGGCTTCATTTCAGAACTAAGATGCACCACTTCTTACAACTTTCTCTCTTGACTTAAGATTTAGAAATTCTCTAAGAGTTGTAATTTGTAATTCGTAATTCTCAATTCTTAGTTCATCTAACTCTTACATTTGTAATAGGCTTAAGAGTTTTAAAAAGAGTTAGACTAAGTTTAATACGCCTAATCAAGAATACTTTTCAAAGTATTCAACTTGTGAATCTCTATTGTGAGATTTGGGATTTTGCTTTTATTAAAGGGACTTGTAATACGGTTCTTCAAGGGGAAGAACGTGGTGAGAGGAGATAGTGAGATCTTCTTGTTTGTATTAAAGTCAGATTAATAAAACGCGTTGAAATCCTACGGGTTGAAAAAGAACCCATAGGCGGGGAGTAGGTTGGTTAGAACCGAACCGCGTTAACATATCGTGTGTTATTCTTTAAAGTTTATTTTCCGCACATACGATTAGTGTTTACGAATTGGCTCAAAGCTGTTCCAGAAGACAGTTTTGACAGAATCCTCAAACTCTTGAGACAAACTACCAGAAAAATTTAAAAAGCCCAAACTCTCTATTCACCCCCCTCTAGAGAGTATTCAACCTCCTATTAACTTTCAGAAGCTTCTCTATTCTAGGCCTACTTCTCTTTCTCTTCTCTTTCTCCTTCTCTTTCTCTTCCATTCTCACGCTTCACTTGAAGCTTCTCTATTCCTCTAGACTTCCCTTAAGTCTAATTACAACAAAACACTCAAATACCCTTACAAGGTCAAATTCTCAAGAGGATAAAAATTAAATAGTTGCTTTAAAAAAAATATAATAAATTAATTGGCATGAGATAGCTGAAAATATTTTTCTTAATTGATCTCCCTTATTGGACACTCTTGGATGGATCGGTTCAATCAAGGAGTACTTCTACTTATAGAGCAAATACCGTAACATAATGAGTATGATAACTTTCAATTATCCCTTGATTCTAAAATAAAGGAGGAGTTACTTGGAATAGATGAACATGCTGCCACGGTTATTTTTCTTTAAAATAGAGTTGCGGTTCCCTCATACTAAAAATAGTATAGGAGCCAAATTTGTGATCCTTATTAACCGAAGACTTTTTCTCAACAAAGAATATGTCTTTAGCATAATTTTTAGGCGTCTAAAAATAGCTTTTGCCAATTAATAAAATAATTAAATTAAGCAACTGATTTAACTCTTAACCGTTACATCAACTTAAAAACAGAAAATAAAATATTTGCAGTTTTCCAACCGATGTGTTTTCCAGACTTGCAACGTAGGAACAGTGTACTGTCTCCATCTACAACTTCCATCAGATTGTTAAATTTGGGAACAGTAGACAGCCTGTCCACTTTTAACATCCTAAGCATTTATCTAACTTCTTGAATATTTACGACACGTACAACCTCCACGAACCAAGTCATAGACTTCATCAACGATTTTAACAAAATCGGATATTTACCTACAAAACAATCTCTAAAACATGTTTGTTTATTTAAAAGTAAAGTCATCATCAAAACCTAAGAGGCCAACAATATTTATCGTATTTAGTGACTTAGTGTAGTATTAGTAAATGTTAGTCGTATTAGTATATTATTAGTATATTATTAATCGTATCAATAAAGTATCAGTTGCACTAGTATATTATCATTAGTCATGTTAGTATCATATTAGTAGTATTAGTAAATTATTAGTATATTATTAGACGCGTTAGTTTAGTATTAGTACAATATTAGTTGTATTAACGTAGTATTTGTTGATTATTAGTTGTATTAGTATAATATTAGCACATTATTAGTCGTATTAGTGTTGTTTAGTATTTTATTAGTCGTATTTGTATCAAATTAGTATGTTATTAGTTGTGGTAGTGTAGTATTAATCGTATTAGTGTAATATTAGTACATTATCAGTTGCATTAGTGTATTATTGTATGTTAATAGTCATATTAGTATATTATTAGTCGTATTGGTATCGTATTAGTCGTATTAGTGTAGTATCGATCGTATTAGTGTATTATTAGTATGTTGGTCGTATTAATTTAGTGTCTGTATTATTAGTCATAATAGTATAGTATAATATTTATCACATTAGTATATTATTAGCCGTATTAGTTTATTTTTAGTCATATTAGTATAGTGTTTATCGCATAAAGTTTATCAAGCTTATTATAATTAAAGAAAAAAATTTAGTTTCATTATGAATAATTATGAATGAAATAATAAAGTCGGAATCAAAAATTTACTAAAAATATTAGTTCAAAATTTATTTTTTTTCTGACCAAAATTCCTTCGGAAATTAATCGAAAATACAGTTTTTTTTTCGATTGAATTTTTGTCGGATATAAATAGTCGGAAAAGAAGGGCGGGTAATTTACCTCTCTTTTCCATTTCACGCTTCTCAAACATTCTGATTATCATTGTGTTAGTCGAAAAATTAATTGGAAAAATTCCGACGTGTAGTAGGAAAACAGTCGAAAGTTACCAACTAACATGATTTTGGCCAAAAATTAGTAGAAAATTAACAAAGTTTTAGTAAATCCAGTCAAAAATTTCTAATTGTTTAATCATAGTCGAAAAATTCAGCTGATATACCAACTTTTTTTAGTGATATTTGTACCATGGTAGCAATGCTTATTTTTTTTATTATTAAAAAATGGTTTACAATAAATTCAAAAGTTAAACATTAAAGAAAAAAAATTGATTTTCAAAACTTATGAAATACCAGCGTTGGTACATTGGTTGTTTCTTGAAAGTTCTGACGTGATTTTAGGTTACTATAGTGTTTTTGAAATTTTCACTTAATTTTTATTGAAAACATACGAAAAATAAAGAAAATATAAGTTAAATTTTCAATTGTCGAGTTTAAAATTGAAGAATTAACTTTTTTTGAAATTTAATTTATAGAAGACTTTTTCTAGTAAAAAGTGCAATGCAAAAATGTTTTAAAGTAAAAAGGTAACTAAGGGTGACTCTGCGTAGACTTAAACCCTATTCTTTTAGACTCTGCAACTAGATTTCCAATTAAAATTATCAAACACACATAAGACTTTCTCTAGTGTTTATGCAAGTTGCGATGAGAAAAATGTTAGCTGAAATCAACAGGTCAGTGAAAGAATTTTAAATGTCTGATTGGCTCAACGAACTATTTCTAGACATTGGAGTGGTTCAGCCAAATGGTAGAATATTTCTATCTGACTAGGTGATATGTTGAAATTTCAAAAGAAGGTACTCGACACATGTTGATGGTACTCTTTACTCTTTATAAATAAATAAATGTAGGCAATTGAATCTCATTGCTTATATGTTATTGGCTTATTGCATTTGTCACAAAATGCAACATTATAAAGTAATTCCAACAAATTTAGTTGATAATTTTACCATAGATTACTGCACTAAATTTTCTCTAATGAATGTAATTACATGAATTTGCCTTGAAATTGATGAACTTGCAGCACAAAATCTCCGATCTTTACACTAGGATTTAGTACTAGTATTATTTACTTTAAAGAAATCATGGGTATATCAAGCCAAGAAAAAAACTCACTCAGTTAAACGATCTGTAAGCTGCAGGATTTCTATTCATCTAAGAAACCAATGGTTTTACTATTCATTATGACTATCATCAAGCAACCAGGGTCCAGCTATCGAACAGCACTACGAGAGGAAACGGTCAGATATTCAGATCTCCTGGCTCCATTCTTGCAAACCTGACAATTCCGGGTCTCTAGTTGCTTGTTGATTCAATGGTTGATGCTTTTCCTGTACAGGGAGTAGCGTCCCTTTCAATAAGCTGTTTATGACCCATCTCGCCGACTGCAAAAAGCAGAAGTTGGATGGATTAGCATGAGTTTCTACTACATAGAGATGATAAGGTTCTTGGATGTTATAGAAACCACAGTCAAGTAATACTAACCACTACAGGAATTTTCTGCTCAGAAGCACACTTCTTTAGGTGACGAGTTGCACGATTCAAATCTTCTGCAACAACAGCACCAAGAGAAATCTTATTTTTCTCCAGGCTTTGAACCAGCCACTGTAGACTTTTATATACGTATCCTCGTCCAAGCTAAAATCGAAAAAAAAAATATTTTAGTTGGATTAGAGATATTGATTAAACCAAAACATGATCTCCTTGGCAAGTGTTTGCTTAATTTGCTCTATCTTGTTGGTATATTCCTTTACTAAGGATGAACACGAATTCATGGCATTAATTATGACTGACCAGATAAATCCATCTTAAGAACAACTTAATCAATTGCTAGTATTGATTATAGAAAAAAAAACATGAATGTCATCATGATTGCAGTAGCAGTAGCAGTAGCAGTCAGGATGTCGCAGATTCAGCACCTCATGGTGTTACAAATCGTTCCATGGACATCACAATGTGAACTGCTAACTTAAAAAATATTCATTTTTATAATAGTAATTCAAGTTTACCAGAACATATATTTTTAAACCTTAAAATACACCTCTTAGAACCTAATAGGCTAATACATACTATTATTAAAAGGATTAGAATGCCTAATATGTTACGTGATGGGATTTTAAAGAACGGCAAGCTAGAATCCATTATAAAGCTGCTGTTACGTAAGATGACGGTCTCACTTTTATTCTATGGAGCTGACAGGTGTAACAAGAGCAAACACTCCATGCCGTAATTGATCCTACCAGCAAAACTACGAAATTTTTCCTAGAATGTGAACGAGGAACTGAAACTGATGGTTTTATTTAATTAATAAATCGATTGCTATCATATAGTGCATAGAATTTAGAAATTATTACCTTAATCACTTTAGCCAGCTTGGTACAAAAATTATGCGTCCCATGAAGCATGATGCCAACTTTATCAAAGACATAGTCATTGTCACTTTGACAAATTGAATTCCCAATTTGGTTTAACATTCTGCTACTCTTATTGGATAATACTAAGTATCTGTCAACAAAGATTAACTAACATGAGAAAAATTATAGGATAAGCTACATTAGAAGGTTAAATTCAGAAAGTAGTAGGGGATAACTTAACAAATTCAAAATGTGATGATGATAGCATATGATTCAAAATGCTATAAATTCTTTGCCCGTAAAGGTAAAGGATGTCAAACAGCAATGGAAGACAAGAAAAGAAATGACCTAACAGATGATTGAGAACTATTTAGCTTTGTTTAACATGGCTAAAAATGGACTTTAACAATGACAGGTAGTACAGATTAATTCACTACAATACTTGGCTCAACGAACATAAAAATAATTATCACTAATTTAAGTCACAGATTACTGGATTAGACCAGTGGTCCAAGCCTCAACAGGAAAAATGACTCTTGTACAATATGGTAGTATAATTTAGTGCGCATATCCATTCTAAAGCTCCATCTAGTCATAGATCACTATGTTAAGGATCACAAGTCATAATGCAAGAGTGTAAGATCAAACTACAAGCATAAGGATGTCAAACATGAAAGTTTACAACTTACTTGTCAGGAGGCAAGACAGAACCCGCCCTGATAGAATCATATGCCCAATCAACTTTAAGCAAGAAGGCATTCACAGAACAACCATACAAGAATCTTGTTGTTTGCAACTGCAATGTACACGCAAATAAGAGACCTTAGCATAACGCGAACATTATTACACCTTTTGACGTCAACAGCAAAGAAATATTTTTAGTATCAACAAACAAAATGACAGACAAGGAAGAAAAAGTGTACAAGGAGAGGAGTGCACGGCATCAGGGATAAGCTTCACTGTAACATAGTATGTAAGATAAAAACAAATACCATTTTCACAATGTATATGCCACTTGTTCACTTCTGACACAGGAAAAGAACAGGATTGAATATGTAATGCAGAAGTTACTTTGCACAGAGCTCCACCAATAGGCAGGAGAAACCTAGAAAATCAAGGTTTAAGGGATAAGATGGTTCTGGATAGTGATCAAGAATTGCTGTCAGTCTGTTACCTGGTTGTGAGGACTCAGGCTATACATGTAAAAGATTTTAAAGGCTTTCCTTATATTAGCCATACGATATGACAGAATACTCTCAATTCTCCAGAGGAAACTTCAGTGGTAAATTAGCTATATTTATAACACATCATAAAAACATCAGGAATTGTCATCCCTTGTTAAGCTCAACCTTGTTTGCATAGCATGATGCTTCTAATTTAAAGCCATTTTGGCTCATCTAAAAGGTGCAAAAGCTTCTGTCCTTTATACACATGCAACGATTTCCAAACTTTTGGCATGTGGTAGGTAGGACTTAGGCCTCAAAATCATCATGCTGCTATTTCACACAACCAATACCCACATCTAGTTTATTCAAAATACTACATGAAAACAGAAACGTTTTGTGGAGACTGAGACTTCAACCTGCCTCAATAAGTTCCACCCAATCAGGGCTCGAAAAATGAAAGTTGAGTTGAAATACTCTTTGGCTTCATCATTAGCATAACAAGACAACAAGGCGCAAATTGAAGAATTATGATGCAAAAACCGTTTTGAACAGAAAACTAGACTTAAAAATAATTCAACATTCTAACTTAGCATTCAACCCTAGTCCTCATCTACAAAAATAATGTCGTCAACAAACAACATACACCAAGGACGTCTCTTTAGAACTATCGAAATCTACAAAGAGAAAAGGGCTAAGATCAAACCTTGCTAAAGGCTAATTATGATTGAAAAATAATTTGTATTAAGTTCAAGATCATTGGAATTTGGTATTAAGTCTATTATGATAGTTAGAACAATTGATACAAGACTTTAATCTCTCCAAAGTTCAACAATATTTGGTATTAGTCCAACATTATTTTCTTTCACCACTTTAATAATAGCTCTGCTCATTCATCCATCAAAGCATTTGCATTTCTACCAGTGTCTTTCAATTATGATCCTTTCTAAAAAGTCCAACATTCTAATCCACACAGTAGTGTTGGTTTAATGATCATCTAATAAAACTCGTCCTTTATCTTTAGGGACATACCTCGATTATATATATTTTTGTAGTTGCTCTCCATTTTCTCACCCACACTTAATTGCAAGGAACATATCTTGTTGGATATCCCATTACCCTAGAATATGAATCCAAGGTATTTAAAGGATTAACTTGGAGCAATTTCTTTCTTTTCCAACTTTATTTTTCGTGAACTTAGAATTTAGACCCAGTGCAGTCTCATCTACTAAAATAATGTTGTCAACAAACAATATACACCAAGGACGTCTCTTAGGAACTATCGAAATCTGCAAAGAGAAAAGAGCTAAGATCAAACCTTGCTAAAGGCTAATTATGATTGCAAAACTATTTCTTGCATGAGACAATTTTAATTGCAAAAAAACTTCTCTTTGAATCTCGTCTTATGCCTTTTTCAAATTATAGTATTCTATTATTTGTTTCATCATAGCTTCCATCGTAGATTTTCAAGGTATAAACCCCAACTGGTTCTTTGATATGGTACATCCAAAGAAGAAAAATCGTGATTGTCCTTTTCATTGCAATAATGGTCGCAATGTTGTGGATGTGGCACCTTGTGGTGTAAGGACGAATTTTGCTAAATTAAAGCTCATAATAATTCCAGTATTCTAGATCATATAAATCTTATAAAAGACCTTTATGAACCTAATAAATTTTTTAAAATATAATAATGGCAAATATGTTTGAAATAAAAATTTATATGGTTATTACTCCATGTTATTATCAAATGACATGTTACGTATGGAGTTTTGTAATTGCGTATGCTCAAAATTCGTTATAAAGTGCGCGTTATGTCATGTTAATTAGTCCTTTCCCTAATGATGTACCCATAACTCATATAAGATTGTCTTTCCTCTTAAGTAAATATCCTATTCCTTCATTTTTGTGCTACACTTGAACAAAATACCCTAGTGATTGCCATCATACTCCCCTGCCCCTCTACGGCTAGTTCCGTGCATACTAGATAGAAGATACACGTATAGTGGTAAAATAAAAAAAGAATTGGATATTTAAAATGAAGATAAAAATAAAAGATACACCAGAAGATACGAAAATTAACCTTCTTTGTGGACAGGACAACAGGAAGCCTTTCCAGATTAGATCTTGAGGACTTCCTCCTTGGATGAGGAGGTGGAGGAGGAATATTAGAAAGTACGGTGCCACCATGTTTCCTCAAAAGCCCTTCAATTTCATTTTCTTTCTTCTTTGAAAAGCCTGTTAGCAAAAACTCTAAACCTCGGAATATAGTTCTCTTCCTATCTTTCAAGCAACATTTAGTAAGACGCTCTTTTACGTCTTGGGAAGCAGTACCTTGCTCCTGGTTATAATTCTCAAGCCTATCCCCCGACCTGCAACTTGAGTCTAATCGACATGTCACTAATACATATAAAAACATTAGATATACAGATATAACTTAAATGAGCAGATAGCACTTACAATTTTTACAAGTGCCTATTTTTCTGAGATTAAGTCGATGACCTTGAGAAAATTCAAGTTTAGAGTCAACCTCTGAAAACCGAACTCGCTTTCGAGGTGGCATTTTACTTGTGGAAAGATCCCTAACCTGATCTGGACGACGTTTACTGATATATTGACAAATTGTATCAGAAACAGGATCTTGATGTTCTACTATATTCATGGTTGCGACCTCATCAGCATGAAGTTTTAGAACTTTAAATCTCCGTGTCCTATGACATAGGGAAAGAGGAGATGCTGGAATCTCCTCCAGATGAACATGCATCTGCCCAACATTTTCAGCAGTTCTTTCAAAATCATCCTTAGCTGGTGTTCCGCAAGCATCTTTAACGTGATTTTCCTTAGTATATATTGCAGAAGTACTGCCGAACACAGAATTAGCAGGTGTTTGCTTTTCAAAATCTTTCTTTTCAGAGGTGTTGGGGCAGCCAATGAGTTCTTCCACTGAAAAAGGCCTCATCACCTCATTTTCCATGTTAACTGGTGGCTGCTTTATTGTGTGACTTCTATCCTTCTCATTTGATTTGGCGGAATAAGAAAAAACCCTTGCATCATATTCCCCTGAGTTTACAAATTCACAGCTATCGTTTCTCTTGAATGAAAAATCAGAAATTCCAGGCAGTCCAATACTGTATGTCCTGAGAGAGGTCAATGTTCGCACTACAGGAGCAACAATATCATGGGATTCCAGGTCATCGTGCTCATCTCTGCTTAAATTTTCATCTTTATCACCATAAATTAACTGGGGACTTTCTGTTGGAATTCTTGTACTAGGGTGTGTTTGGAAAGCATCAAGAACTTGATGAACATCACTGTAATTAATAGGTACTATGGTGTCATCGATTTCAACGGAAATGCTACAGGGAACCATTGAACAAAGAGGATCAACAAATGACGGAGAACTCTCCGCAGCTACCTGACTGATTAAAGCTCCTTCACTAGCTGCATTTCTCAAATCCTCATAATATTTTCCAGATTCTAAAGCATTTGAGGTATGATTATTATGCACAGCAGAATTCTGATCAGAAACAATATCCATGGATTCTGAAAGATAGCTTGTCTCACGGACAAAAAGATTACAAATGTTTTTTCTGTATTTTCCTATTGAGTCCATTTCACCAGAAAGATCTCTTTCCTGGACAAAAAAATGATGAAGAAATTAGGAAGAAAATTATTATTATATCCTTTCTTCAGTTGTTTTACATTTTTACTTGTGTAGATATCTTTAGCAAATCCTCCTCTAAAAACACGAACTAAAGAAGAATACCCTAGCATAATTAAAGCCAAAATGTATATTTCTAAAAGATCAATCAACATAATGTTTGAAGTGTAAGATACAAATCAGAAGATGGTATGTCAGTCAAATTTAAGAGGCTAGCTCCATATATGCATGATAGGCAATATTAAAAACTCTAAATGACCAGAATTAATGGCATCACTAACAACAGAACAAGCGGGTCTGGCTTCCATTCCACACTGAAGTAGAGTCTATGGAAAATTTTTACTTTGACACTGGAAAAAGAAAAACCATTCATAAAACTTATCAGATACTGTACCCATAACTATGAAAAAGACACTCCCTGTGATCTCCATCCCTTTGAATTTCCCTATTTTTACTCCCATATGAGAGTTCTTTCAACAGTATGGGGAAAGCTCAAAGAAATGGTGACAGTAAAGGGGTTTAATGCAAAATTAAAATCAAAAAGAGAAATGACCATGTTTACATTTTCATGACATTGTTGCAAACTTGCAAATAATCACCACTTCCAAAGGTGTATTTAGTGTTTAAGATAGATACAGGTATAATCAAATGAATGCCCAAATTATGCTTACCATTCCTGTCCAACCACCAAACCAGCGACTCTTAAATCTGTGTGCACTATTGATCACCTTATTGATGTCTGCCAATACGGAAGTATCAGATTCACATAAGCATTCATCACTGTAATGGAGATCATGCAGATCATGCAGATACTTAAAGATCTTTACCTGCATAATTTGAATGCCTTGTAGATGTAGAATCTAATCTTACTTTTCTTATATGATGAGATTGAGGTGAAGGGTTTACTTCTAGTTCATAAGGTAAGCCATCTACAGAGGACATGCCATTATTTTCTTCCTGCACATCAACATGATCACTTTAATACAAGTGTTTTAGTTTCTCAAGATATGACAAAAGAAAACAATTAACTTTTTCATTCCTATGATGTGCATGATTGATTTATTCATTAGTATTAGTAGCAAACGATCAATCCGGTCACTATTAAAGAAGAAAATAATAAACATGAAGGCACAAGGAACTGCATTAGACCAAAAAGTTAGTAATTACCTGTAATGTTTGCTGGCAATCCAAATTATTAATCTGCAATTGATTATCAGAAGGTGGGTTTTCAAGCACATTTTCTAGCTTCTCATGATCAGAAAGGTCCTTTAGTATATTAGTTTCAAAGCTGTTCTGTTGAAGTTCCGTTAGAAAATTATTATTCAAGTTGATCTCCTGGTCCCCCAGCAATTCACATTCCCTTCCAGGGTTTTGTGACATTGGAGTCTCCTGAACTCGAGATATAGATGTTTCCCGAAAAGAAATATTAGCCAAACTACTAATACACAAACCAACATCATTATATGCATCCTCCATGTCAGAGTCAGCTAAATCTGATATTATTTCAGCAATTTCATCAAAATCATTACAGCAACATGGAGAATCTTTATTTCCATTTAATCGAGCTTTCTTCACTTGAAGCGCAACTTCCAGTATTGCTGAAGGCAACCCGTCTGCAACTATTTCATGTATGACTAAAGCTTCTGATGCGGCAACAGAGAGCTCTACAGCATTACCTATATCATTACATTCAGCACACTTTTGATTTGACATCTCTAAAGTGTTCCTTCCAGGATCACTATGTAGTGGAATTTGGTCACCAGAACATCCAGAAACTTTTTCTCTTGAAGAAAAAATATTCATTTTCATAGAATTATGGTCCATGTAGCAAAGGCTATTTCCGGTTGAGTCAACAAGAGCTGGTATAAAATTACACTTGTCATCTTGTGAGACATCAAATAATGGGCTGGAAATTATAGGTGAAGTTTCACCAATTGAAAGATGTAATTTGAAATGGAATACCTGCTACAAATTTCATAAAACAAAAACTAAGCTTCTAAAAATGTGGAAATAAAAATGCAAAATCACTCAAGATAAGCTTCCTAACTACAGTTTACTGCATGCAGAAATAGAAATAATTTTTCTGTTAATCACCTTTGCATCTGGTGTGTTGTTACCACGCGCTGTAGAATTAAGTGGACATGACTTCCCAACATATTTTACTCACAAGAATCATTTATGACATTTGTAGCAAACGAAAATATTTTTGGACTTAAGGCCTTTGGCATTGTTGTTGAAAGAAATATAATAGCTCCAAAAAAATAGAAACAAACGACAACGTACAATAAAACTCAAAAGTCCCAAGTAACTAATTGAACAATTGTACAACTTAAAGTTGCACACTTGTATAAGTAGCTCATAAGAAATTGTATGCAAGATCTTGAGTTGCAAAAAATATAAAAAAGAAACCAAAGGTAAACCCGAAATTTATTGTCCGAAACATTTAAGCCAGACTTATTCTGCAAATCAGTATAAGCAATGAGAATAAACATAAATGCACAGAAAAATCAGTATCCATGTAAGTCATTCAGTAGTCACACATGGAGAATGAGACTTTTAAAAGCAATCATGATGGGATAAAATATAGGCTATCATTACAGTGTGACAGTATCAATCATGTCAAAGGAACTTTAGCTTCCAAAATAGCATAGGCTCTCAAAAATTAAAATAAAAAAGTTCAGAACAAGAATCGAATTTACAACTTCTAAAAGAGAAAAGTAGTATCTACCACTAAGCTGTAGGAGAAGTATCATTAATACATACTCATTTGTCCCTATGAATTTGCAAAATTGCTTTGTAACCTATAATTTTATTTGGATTTGATGGTTTGGGAAAACAAGATAAAAAAAATTGAATTGTGTGAATCATATTAAAAAAACTATGTGAATAAAAATTAGAGAATATGGTGGGACACTCCCATAAAAAGAAATATAGCAAAACTATTGGGACATTCCAGATTGGTAGAGGAGAGAGTATTATATTATTTGATACTTGAACTACTTTTATGAGCCCCGCATCACACAAAGTAGTTATCTACCCCTTTCTTTTCCCTCCCCTTGTACTATAACACTTTCTTCTTGATAGGGGAAATTTTTGTGACCAATTTTGGAATTAAAATGTTTGTCAAAATTGTTTTTCACAGCATTTCATAAATAAAGTAAAAATGATCTTTCGCTTGACATATTTGTGTGTGGGTGAATGATTAGGGAATAAATTTTTTTCTATCTCACTAGAATCTACCTCCACTATACATGTGTTAGTTATTAGTGCATTCCTCTTTGTTATATTTTAATTATTGCAGTAACTGTAAAATTTATTTTAAGTATGTATGTAATATATTCAATTATGTTGTGCAACCCCATCTTTTAAATCTTGGTTTTCCCTTGATGATTGCCCTTATCATTACACTAAAAGTGACATACATCAGTTCAAACATCACAAATGTCTACTACAGTCTTTGCTTTATGCATACATAAACAAACAATGTGCTAGAATAATTACTTTGAACAGCACATACCTTAAGATACTACTTCTATAACGTGGTCACAAAAAAAGAGTCAAGATATTAATCTCAAGCGACTATCACATCATGCTAGAGCTAATGCCTCAAACAAATAATTGTATTATACTTCGATGGGAGAGGAGCACTATGGGGAGAAAATTATAGTGTAGCATACATAAGAAGATAGTAATTGTTGGTTACAAGATAAAGAGAGGGAAATAAAATAGGAAACGTCTAAATAAGAAGAGAATAGAGAAAGAAAGAGAGACATCTAAATATTTGAGAGTGTTTCTAAGAGCTTCTTCGCTCACTGGGAAAAAGACATCTGGAAGAGTCTCAAAATTATTTTAACTATCTTCTACTTTCCTCTCATCAATATTAATCATCTCTAAACTCAAATATCACTAAAAGACAACAATTTGTACTAAGAATGCATTGGTAACCTGGAAAAAATGTTCGTTTATGACGGCAATGTCAAGAAGAGTACTTGAAGATTTTAAATCGAAGAGCGCAAACGGTGAAACTTGCTTAATATTTAAAAGTTCAAGTAACTATCACATAATGAAATAAAATAAATTAAAATAAAATAAAATAAATCGAGTAAAAGTATTATGCTATGGTGTTAAAATATTAAAAAATATAAATAAAAGGAGCAATGTCAAATGAAAAAAAGCTATCAATGAGAATAGGAATTTAGGATTATTCAAAGAGCTATAAGAGCACACCTTTTCACAAGATGGAGTCATGGTAAGAGGAGTGCTTTCATCTCCAGATAAATACAATTGAAAATTATTATTTTTTCCTTGCCCATTATTTAAAACAATAGATTCAATAAACGATCCTGTTTCTCCTTCAAAGAGATCCACATTCTGGCAAACAACATCAAGAAAGGAATGGATGGACAAGTTAGAATCTGGAAACTTCAATAATATATAAGCACTACAAATCTTTAAGACAACTAATTGTTTTAATTACTAGCTACAATAGATCATTAAAATTTTTATCTCTTCTTTGCATGAAGATAAACACCATTTATACATAACCAAGCTCCAAATGTATTATTGACATAGACAAGCAACAAACAATATCTAACCGCTACCAAGTTCAACACAAAAATAGGATTGAAAACTATGAGATACAACATTGAATTGTCTTCGTGAATACTCACAAAGCAATGCTTTAAGATTAAATTTGTGTTGTCATCAGATAAATAGACCAAGCTATATCATGAAAATCTCTATTAACTTCCATTGCACTTAACTCAAATACGACACAAATATATTGAAATTTAAAGAGTTTTAACATGAACAATTTGAAAATGTTAAGTGCTATATCCAACCATGCACTATAAACCTGACAATTTTATATTTCTTACAACAAAATCCATAATGGAAAATTTATTTTTATCACTGTAAAAAAATACATTCACAATACACTAAAGAGAAAGGATACCAAAATGCCGAAACTTATCTTAGCTATAACTTGGAAAATTGGTATCATTTTAGAACATTTAATTGTTTATCAAATATATCAGATTCTGAAATTATAAAAATTGTCCTCATGGACTTTATTTGGATGTGGCTTATGAAAAGAATCAAGTCTACTCTAATTTCACTACCACACCATTTGATGTGCTTATAATTTTAAATAGTCACTCAAGAACATAGGGTTTGTCAACCTTTGCGTTTTTAAGATTGGACTATCAACAGAAGGGGTATGATTTTGATATTAATTACCTTGTGTTTTCTTATAAAGCATTAGTACTTTTACAATTTCGATTATCCTTTGCTTGATTGTGTTTATTAACTGGTATGATCCATCCTGTAAAAATGTACAGTTGTGGTTTTGACTTTGTGAGTTTATTTTTTCACAAAACAAATATTATCTTCTTGATTTAAAATTTCGTTGGTTTCTTAACAATGTATAGGTCACATTTGGTTCGGTGAGGTTACTCCAAAACAAAATGAAGATCAGTGAATAAGGATTGAAGGAGAATAATATAATCCTAGTCGATTGTTAATGTTAGATGATGAATAAACATGACCAAAGGATAAAGAAGTCTAGTTAAAGTAAACCCTCAAAATCCAACATCAAAATAACAGAAAAAACAAAGGGGCATTCTTGCTGAATCACCATAAAACAGGTTTAAAATCAAAAACCATTAAACCTCATAGAAGTACTACTCTGAAATTGTACTAGCAAGTTCACATTTTATCATTTAAGATAGCATAACTGTTGATGTTAATGGCAACTTGAATGCATCAATTGAATTATGCATTGATGTGTGCATTAGTAGGTGTGTGTTAATGGGTGAGTTTAAGTGTGTGTTTAAGTACATGAATAATGTTTGAAGTTCTAAAGGTATTGAAGTGTGACTTAAACAGGTGAATTATGGAGCATGATGAATGAGATTAAAAAGGAAGTGCAAGAGTCATCTGATACTGTATGAGGTGCTCGACCAAGGCATCCAAAGGAAGTAAAGTGCCTTGAATAAGCAATGAGATTAGAATGTTCTAGAAGGTGAAATGAGTATGTGCTCGGACAAGCACAATGCTGCCTCGAACGAGCAGTGTCACACCAAGCCTAGGATTCAGTAGTTGATTGTTTCATATGCTTGGAGCTGTTATTTTCTTATTTATTCTTAGCTTTAAGTATGCATACTCGATACTGTAATTAGCCCTATAAAGAGGTAGCTCATATGCTCATTTGTAATCATCCACAGAATAGCCCCTAAGGCTAAACACATAGCCTTAATCTCTCTTATTCTCAATGTAGTACCTCGTTGTAAGAGTTCTTTGAACTCCATTGTTTTAGTATAAACAAGATATTACACACCTTCGAGGACGTAGCATACACTGAGTGAACCTCGTAAATATTTGTGTTCTTTGTTTGCATTTTAATTCCTTCAAACATTGTCAATTTCACTTAATAATTTGTTCATCAAGGTACCACGAACCTTCGATCTTGGTCGTATTAGACTTTGAGTATTGAACTTAGACACTAATTTAGCTCTCCCTTCAATAAGAATTGACTGTTCACTAAATCTCTATCATTAAAACACCGAAGTCTATTCTAAAGATCGGGGTAAATTCTCTATCATAACTCTTTAGTAAATAAAATAATGTTCCTTATTTCACGGACCAAATGCAATATAAGACTCAATTCTAGAATGTTTTGACCCCTAGCGGAACAAATTTATTCAGCATTAAAAGTACTTTAGCGGCACAATAAAACCCTAGAAAATTGATGAAAAAGAAAATCATGAAAAGAGAGGTAAGAAAAACCTGTAGAGAATGACGGAAGGGGTCCTGATTAGGGACATCTTCGGAAGCTGGTGTTGGTTGATTAGGTTGAAGCCAAGCCGGAAGCCAAGCCACATCCTGTCAAAAATGGTGTCCAGTTAACTTCACATGTTTTAGGTATACATTTTCTGCAAATTTCAATAACTTTTGACGGCAAAGTGAAACAGAAATGAGGATAAAAATAAAAGTAAAAAAAATAAAAATTCATTAGTAGAGATGTTGAGGGTACATCGGAAAATTGAGGAGGGCGAAAGGAGAGGGTTTCCATGGAAGGACAACTTCGCGGGAAGCACTGTGCTACGGAATCGAGGGGAAGACTTGTAATATTTGGCGCCAAACAGGACAACTGATTATATTGATATATATAGTCACGCTCACGCCTTACAATAGACACAACTACATGTGTGCAAAACACAAATTTCTTCGAAAAGACCCGATTCTAATTAGAGGTGTTTAATGGGCCGGGTCGGGACAGGTCATATTAAATATGAAAATTTGAAAAAAATAAGATTATTTAACAACTTTATTTCAAAAACAAGCTTTGTAAAAACTTTATTCTCAAAATAAGCGTCCGTACATCAAAACCTAGGCTTGGTGTAAACTCGCTCTTAGTAACAGCGAATTTAAGCAAATGGTCAAAATATTAGTAAAGGGTCAATTCGCTGTTAGTAACAGCGACTTAAGAGTTGACTGGTCAACTCATATGTCACTGTTACTAACAGCGACTTAATGCGATTTAAATTTTCCAGCTTTCCTTCTTCCTCATTTCAGTTTACTTCCTTATTCCAAGTTTGTAACCTACGAGATTTCCTTCTTCTTTCCACCATTAAAATCAACTTCAATCCTTTAATTAATCTCATCAAATTCCAAGTTTGTAGTACTAATTAGTTCTGTCATCTTTCTACGTTCACTTAAGGTACTATTTTTTTGTGTTTTTTTCCATTTTCGAAAATTAGGGTTCACAAAATGTTCATGAACTTTCACATGAATGCAGATTCTTAAACTTGCAATTTAGTACTTCTTGTTGATCTACAACCTATTAAGGTACGTTTTTATTATAAAGTTTTTAGTTCTTGTTGATTTTAAAATGTATGTCATTTATGGGGGTCATTTACACTTATACTCTATGAATATGTCAAATATACTTGTTATTTCCCATGATCTTCATATTGAGGTTGTTTGTTCATGAATTTAATGTAGAAAATGTTTTAGTTTAATGTAGAGAATGTTTGAATGCGAACCCTAAATTTGAGTTTAATTTAGAGAATGTTTGAATGTAAAACCTATATTTAATCAATGTTGTTATGTAGTATATATTTATGAACTTGATGGTGATGTTGATTTTATACGTATTGTTGTAGAAATGGCTTCATTTCGTGTGACTGTTGTATGCTTTTGGAATGGTTAAATTCGATCAAGTAGTAACAATGTTAAGTATGTTAGGGGAAGACGTAAACTGTTAGCATGCAACTCAAACATGGATTTGAATGAATTTAAACATCTTATATGCTCTAAGATTGGCATTGACACTACAAGAAGTACTGTTAATGTAAGTTTTAAGTACAATATGAGTGGAGATTTGTTAGCTTTTTCGGTTGAGGATGAGAAGGCTATAGATGCAATGTGGGAGTACTCAAAGTCTTCCTCTATTCCTTATTTACAGTTATATGTAGAAGAGGTACCCTTAGGGAATCAAGATGTCAATGTTGTAGAAACAAATGCATTCCTGAATATAACTTCTTCTGCTTCTTCTCATACCCCTTTCCCTATCCAAGAAACCCAAAATCCTATTATGCCATCTTCCTCTTCTCCTTTTAATGAACCCAATCAACTTCAAATTCAAGTCTCAAATGATGATACTTTTAACTTAGAAGATACAAATGAGCCTTGGGGTGATGTTGATAGTGAGAGTAATGAATTCGTAGAAGCTCCTTCTGAGGACGATGTGGGTGTTGACGAGGAGGCTCTAGCTAATGACATGAGCTTAAGCAACATTCCAACAATCATTGCTCCTACACCTTATGCACTAGTTCCTCCTGTAGATGAACACGTTGAGGACAACTCTTAGAGGTCTTGGGATTGTGATACAACCTACACCGATGAAGGAGAGTTTCAAAAGGGTATGATGTTTGATAACAAGGATGCGTTGTTGGATGCTGTTAGATTGTATCATATTCGTAGGAACGTTGAGTACCGAACTGAGACTTCAAATCAAACCGTGCTCACCTTGAAGTGTAAGAGAGGGTGTACTTGGAGGCTTAGGGCTAGGATGAGCTCCTATTCACCTTCATGGGAGATTCTTACATATAAAGGGAAGTATGGGGGTTGTGTATTAAGTACTGAAAATGTGTCAACTGGACACATTCATTTGACATCTTCTGTGATTAACAATCTTATTAGAAATTGTGTTGCTGAAGACCCATCAATTAAGGACTCTGTGGTGCGACAAATGGTGAAAGACCAATTTGGTGTCGAAGTGACCTATAAGCGGACATGGTGTGCTAAACAGCAAGCCCTTCTCTCCATCTATGTTATATGGAAAGATTCTTATCCTCTTCTTCCACGCTTCTTGAAAGCATAGCAAGTTTCTAACCCCGGGACTGTAGTTGAGTGGTTTTTTAAGGAAGATAATGATGTTGGTGTGTACGTCCACCCTATTATTAGAACTTTCCAACGTGTGTTCTGGGCTTTTAAACTAGTATTGAGGGATTGAAGTATTGCAAACCACTTATTGCCATTGACGGAACACATTTGTATGGTAAGTATCGTCATACGTTGTTAACTGCAATTGCTCAACATGGGAACAAAGGAATCTTCCCGCTTGCCTTTGCTTTGGTCGAGAAAGAATGCATAGCCGTGTGGTCTTGGTTTATGGCGTGTGTTCGTAAGCATGTGATGCATAGTCAAAGTTTATGTGTTATTTCCGATAGACATGCGAGCATTCTAGCAGCCGTGGAGGAGCCGGAATGGCAACCTCCGAATGTCCATCATAGGTTTTGCTTGCGGCATTTGTTAAGTAACTTCAACCGTCAAATGGGTAATGTGAAGTTGAAGAAGATGTATGGAAGGACTGCAGAGCAAAGACAACCACATAAGGTCATCGAGGGATTGAAGGCCATTGGTGTTGCTAATCAAGAAGCTCATTTTTGGATTGATCAAGTTGGTGATATGTGTAAATGGTCAATATGTCATGTTGGAGGGTATAGGTAAGGTGTTACTAATACCAACTTAGCAGAAGTATTCAATAACGTGATGAAGGGTGTATGTTTCTTGCCCATAACTACTCTTGTGGAGTTCACCTTCAATTGCGTTAATGATTATTTTGTTTAAAGACGCGAGAATGCAAATGCATGGCTAATTGGGGGAAGTAAATACACTTCACACGCTACAAGAATTATCACCCGTAACACTGAGAAGGCAAACTACCATGAGATCGTCGCATTTGACTACAGACGAGGCCTTTTTCAAGTTAAGAATGGACGTGGTAATAGAGGATCCGCCAAGGGTGGTAAAATAAAAAGTGTGGATATGAGAGAGATGAAATGCACTTGTAACAAACCCTCCATATATCACTTACCTTGTTCTCATGTTCTTGCCGTTTGTATTAAACGACACTTATCGTATGAGCGTTTTGTGGACTCCTACTACACGACCCAGAGCTATGTGAATACATATGAATCCATATTCTTGTCGTTGATTGATAAAAGGTCATGGCCTCAATACGCCGGTGTTGAGGTGATACACGATCTAGATCACATTCGTGGACTAGGGAAAAGACCAAAGTCAAGGAGGATCACCAACGAGATGGATGAAGGATCAAGGAGACACAACGCTTGTCGACGGTGTGGTAGTGAAGGTCACAACACTAGAACTTGCACGTCAAGGTAAACAATATTTGTATTTGAGTATATAAACATAAAGACTATGAAACAAATAAATAACATAAGTAAACAATTTGCATATTTCTTAAGTCTTTTTACATATTATCATAACTACAACTTAGTTATTGTTGAATTGCAGTAGATATGGATCCAGCTGCTCCAGGCCCTGGCGACCCTAGTGTGCTTACGATGCAGGCGGATCAGTACTATGGGATGTTCAGGTTAGTCAACTTAGTATTTTGAATGTATATGCCTTAATACTTTAACTTTATGCTAATATAATCTTTGCATTCAGGTGTCCGACACGGAGACCATATACACCAAGCATCCCTACACGGAGACCATATACACCAGGCGTCGTAAACCGTCACAGTTAGACAGGGTACAGGAGGAGGATTAACATTAGAATACTGTTTGTATATATTGAACATTAGTGACATTTTGTATATATTGAACATTTGTACATATTCAATATTTGTAACATTTCGACTTTTGTGTATAATTTGTAATATATATGTAGATGTATATATTTTTTTATCGTATTATCACACGTTTATTATGAATGAAATGATGTTAAGTACTCAAAGTTTTCGGCGATGAATCATTTCGCCAAGAATGCAGTATGAATTTAACCAAAAACAAACAGACAATCATATTCAAATAGGGAAAATGCTCTCAAAAATTCAACACAATTTCATTCATGTTCAACGAATCCATATCAAATTACATAGTTCATTCATTAAGTTAAACCACCGTCGCTAACTAAGATTGGTTCTTAAACTTTCTCATAATCCTTTCAGTCTTTTCTTTCCTATGTGTCATATCATATATTGGTCTCTTGAGATTAAATACCTCATCTTTAAGCTCTTGTATTTTTTTTTCAAGTCGTATTATTAAGTCTCTCTGCCATTTGGTACCCTCCGGAGCAATCCATCTAAAGTATGTGCATCCTAATCCTTCAACCAAGTAGAAAGGACAAGCAACAAAATCACGCCCAGGATCGAAGTCGCTCCAATCTGTATTAATCTCAACTTCATAACCACAAACACAAAGCTCTTCAATAGAATGCTCCTGTGACATCTACGAAACACGTATGATGTATTAATGTAAGTAAACATTCAAAAATAATATTAACATTTATAAATTGAGAATAACACTAACATAATACCTTATGTTACCTTTAAAAATTGATTAACTAGAACAAGAATGATGTAGATTGGATACAATGAAGTAGGGAAATGATGGGGTTATTTATAGAACATAATTACAACGGCTATTTTCAACTTCATAACGGCTATTTTTCAATTTAACAACAGCTAGTTTAATTCATATAAGAAAGTCAATAAAAGTCAAACCAGTGCCTTAAGTTGCTGTTAGTAAAAGCGACAATAAGGTTTGACCAGTCAAGCCTCAATTCGCTGTTAGTAACAGCGACATTAAGCTTTGACCAATCAACCTTAATGTTGCTGTTACTAACAGCGACTTGAGGCTTGACTCAAATTTTAACCATTTGCTTTAATTCGCTGTTAGTAAGAGCGTGATTACACTAAACCTAGGTTTGGATGTACGGACGCTTATTTTGGGAATAAAGTTTTTACGAAGCTTTTTTTTGGAATAAAGTTGTTAAATAATCTTATTTTTTGTAAATTTTCTATCAAATATTAAACAAGCGGGGTGGGTCAAAGCTCATTTAAATACGATCTATTTTGACCCGTTTTTTAAAAGTATATAAAATAGTTTTTTATTATACTTTATTGCCAATTGGGTCAATTCAACTATGAATATTACAATATCATATAAAAATAGGGCTGCACACGGTCCGATCTGGTCTGGTTTGATAGAAAAATCAGACCAGACCAGAAATTTCGGTCTGGAAAATTTTCAGACCAAACCAGACCAGTCAAGACACCAGAACGGTCTGGTCGGTCTGGTCTACAGTTTTTTTTATTTTTTTGTATGTTTTTTAATTGAGAATCTAAGATAAACGATAATCTGTAAACAAAATACATCACCAAATCCGAAATATTACAAATTTTCAATAGTTAAGTGTTGAAGTGTTGAAGGAGGGAATTGAGGGAGAAGGAGAAGGGATCGAGGGAGAGCTTCAAAATCAGAGATTAAAAAAAACCCAATCATAATGTTATAATAGTAACATTTAAATTTTTAAATAAAATGGAAATTACGGGTTCCGGTCTACGGTTTATTGTTTTCACCAGACCGAAATTTATTACGGTTTTCCGGTCCGGTTTGGTCCGAAAATTTTAAAATCGGGACCAGACCGAAAACCCTTTTTTTAAAAAAAAAAAAAAAAAAATCGGACCAGACCATTTAGACCGTAGACCAGACCAAATATTTAAATTACGGTTTGGTCCGGTTTGGTTTACGGTTTAGACCAAACTCTGTTCAGCCCTATATAAAAATATATATAAAAAGTGGTAAAATATTTTTTACAACCAATTTCTAAAATTATCCGACCCGACCAGACCCGATTTTTTACACAAAGGCTCGTTGATGACTCGACCCATTATTGACTTGACCCGCTAATGACCCATTAAAATGTGACCTGACCCTTGACTCGTTGGATCGACCCGCCCCGTTAAACACCTCTAATTATAACCAAACCCGAAATTAAATAAACTTTATCATAAATTTAAATTATGCAAAAATTAATATGAACACAAAAAATAATTTTAAATCAATTCAAAACATTTGCACCAAATAATGTCTACCTATATATAGGCCACGGTCCGGGTTGGTCCGGTTCCGTTCCGGTTCCGGTTCCATTTGGAACCTGTCGCGAACGGTTTCGGTTCCGGTTCCGGTTCCGGGCGGTTCCAAACGGTTCATGAGGCGGTTCCGGCGGTTCCAAATCACGGGACGGGCGGGTCGGACCATCGGTTCCATTTTTATTTTTTCTTTAAATATTTATATAATAAAAAAATACTATAATATCGCGGACGTACCTTTGATGATTACTTGATTATTAGCGAAATTCATTGCATGTCAAGTTGTCATCGTTATTGAAATATTTACTAAAAAGAATGAAAAAAATAAATTAATAAGAAACGAATCAATGATAATGTCGATAAAGATGATTAATAATAAAAGAGGGAGAAAATGGACTTGAACCTAGTACCCAAATGAATACTAAGCTGCCTACGTATCCCGAAGGAATCAAAGCCCACGTAGTTCTTTGTCATACCTTTTATTTATAGTTGTTGAATGTTGATTTATCGTTGTCGTTTGTCGGATTGATCCTATTCGTCTTCGTCATCATCATGTGGTTGAGTAGATCCTTCCGCTGACTCTCATCCTGACGATGATGCAGATGTATCCATCATCATCCATGGATCATCATCGTCGTCTTGATCATCATCATTCCTTAGTCCTTGTGTTCGAATCTCCGCTTGATCCCAATCTTTCTTGCAAACACATATTTGAATACTATGTGGAGCAAGACGAGATCGTTTTTCGTCCAAAACTCTTCTACCTGCACTAAAAGCAGACTCCGACGCAATTGTTGACGCGGGAATTGCAAGGATATCCTTTGCAATTCTCGATAAAATGGGAAATTTAACAGATTTTTCTTTCCACCACTCCAAAATATCATAGATACTTTGGTCTATTTCAAAGTGGTGTTTAAGATAACTATCTAGTTCTAAATATGAGGTCGAGGAAGAAGAAGATGATCCTAGAAAACTATCATCTTGAGTCATTATGTTAGCTATTACCGAATTATAGTAAGAGGGACGTGCCGAAACGCTAGCACGCCTAGACATATCGCGTTTCGGGTTATATACACTAGCGTAAAAATCATAGAGTTCTGCTAAATATTTTTTACATGTCCCTACATAATTATGTACATCAGTAGACGGGCGATCTAACGATTGATAATAAAATCCTATTACTTTAGTAAGGACCTCAGTTTTAAAACGTGGGTCCAAAATGGTTGCGATTCCATAAATATAAGGAAAATCGGTAAAATATGCTTGCCATTTTTCCATCATATCTGCAAGAATCGGCCTCAATTTTGGGTTAGTATCTTCATGTGTATATTTAAGGAGATGATAAAAAATAGTAATACATTCACTTATTACTAAGTGAACGTTCGGTTCATAAACATAAGAAAAAATCTTAGTCGCGTGGTCATACGCTTCTAATATGTTATGTACACCTATAGCTAATTCCCAAGTGTCATCAGCTATGAAACTATCTGTACACTCACTATATAGTTGTGTTATTACTGGGCGATAAGCAATCGCCTTTCTTAATAAATCGTTGGTTGAGCCCCAACGTGTAGGAGTATCTAATGACCAATACACTTTTTTAAGTTGGTATTGGTCACATAATTGTTTATATCGTCTTTTTATTTTTCCGATCCTAAGTCATTTCACTATATCTCTAATTGGTTCTAATAAATCACTTAATTGTTTTATGCCTGCTTGGCAAGATAAGTTAATTATATGCGTACAACAACGTATGTGTAATAAGCTACCCCCAAGGATTAAACTAAAAGCAGGTTCGTTAAACAAAAGTTCTATACATTTAATGTTCGCGGTTGCATTATCAGTTGAACAACAAAATATTTTATCTAATAAGTTCCATTCTCTACATATCTCTACTAATCTATATTTTATGTTTTCACCGGTATGTCTTTCTGGCATTGTCTCAAAAGCAATTATTCTTTTTTGCATAATCCAATTTCGATCTATCCAGTGTGCTGTTACACACATATAAGGTTCTAAATGTGGGGGAGCAGACCAAATGTCAGTTGTTATGCTAACCCTACCATTAAACGATTTAAACATTTCAACTAATTCATAGCGCATTGATTCGTATAATTTAATTGTGCGTCTTTTAAGAGTGCTCCTAGGGATTGCTCTATATTGTGGTTGCAAAGTTTTTCTATTGGGACGCTCGTATGCCCTACTTTCACCGTGGTTAAAAGGCAATTCATCACAAGTTACATACCTAGAAAATTCATCAATCATGTCATTACGATTGTATCTAAAAGGCATACCTGTGATGGGAATGTCCCATTGTGTCTGTCGGCTTCCACTTGTGGTCCCGCTCCCGCTTGCTGCATGAGTTTCTTTTGTGATTCCATGCTTCTTTGCCAAATGTTTGTTAAAAGATCCCGTACCACCACCTAACACGTATTCACAAAACACAATAAATAAATGTTTATAAAATATGAATATATAATGTATCAATGTATTATGTATGTCAGTATGTATAAAAAACTTAAAAAGTATTTACCTCTGGCGAAACTGTATGAAACTAAGGGCTTTACTCCTTGACTTTCACAAATTTGACAAGTGCATAAGAAAATATCTGGATTCTCGGTTGGTTCTTTTGTGAAATACGACCACACATGTGAAACAGCTCTACCACTAGGAGGTGGCATTGCCGGAAAAGGTTGTCTTACTGGTTCATCTTCATCTAAATAAATAATTTAAAATTATAAAACTATAATTAAATAAATAAATAATTTAAAGTTTAATTAATTTGAAGAATAAAATTATAAAACTAACCGATAGTTTGGAAATTGACTCGTTTACCACGAGCTTGTCTTTGTTGTTGTTGTTTTCCTTGTTCTTCATGTGATCTTGTTGATGACTGTCGAGATATATTTATCCCAATTGGGGTCGTTGGTTCCTCTTCTTGTTCTTCTTCTTCATCAATTTGTATTTCTCTTTCCATTTCTTCTGCATAATTATGTAACTCCGGGTCGTACCCTTCCGGATAATTATGTTCATAATTATAATTACTAATGGAAGGTGTTGTTGATACCGACGGAGTAGAAGTGGCCTTTCGTTTGGACGAACTGGAACCTCCCAATGATTTTGCCACTTTAGTAACTTTTTTTGTGGCTTTTTTCAAAAATAAAGACATGATTGATAATATTGAAGTAATAATAGAAATATAGAATTAAGAAATAAATAAATAACTAATTATGTAACTAACTAAATTAAGAAATAATTAAAAGACTAATTATGTAATTAAGAGAATAATTGCGTAATTAAAGAATTAAGTAGAGAGAGTAGGAGAAGAGATGAGTTGTGAATGAAAATGATTGAAAGTGATGAGTATATATAGAGGAGAATGCAACGGCTAGTTAACGGTAACAAACGGTCATATTTTGGCGAACCGGTTCCATGGAACTGGTGGGCCGGTTCCGGTTCCGGTTCCACGGAACCGTTGAGCCGGTTCAACCGGACCGGTTCCATGGAACCGTTGGACCGGTTCTCCCGGACCGGTTCCGGTTCCAAACCGCGGGTTTTTTACCCGGTTCACGATGGTTTTTTCCGGCGATTTCACGGTTCCGGCAACTTTTTTTCCGGCGGTTTCACGGTTCGGGGCGGTTCGGAACCTGTCGCAAACGGTTCCGCTTCCGGATCCGGTTCCAAGCGGTTCGGTTCCGGGTAACCCGCCCCGTGGCCATGCCTATGTCTACCATGCGATCATACTTCATACTTTATCAATTACTATAAAATGTTGCTAAAGGATTGACACTGTTTACAATTTGCAAATGAACAGTAAAAGCACTGTTCATTCTTTTGCCTGTGCATTTGCTGTTCTCCACCTTCATTTTATCATTTTTCTTTTACTCAAAACCTAATTTTCTCTCCTCTACTTCATCTCAATTCTTCCCTTCCCCATTTTCTTACCCACTACTTTACATATGATTCCTTTCAAGTGTTATTTCAATCCCAGTATTTGATTTCTCTCTTCAATCCTCGTTTTCTCCTTTGAATTAATTCATTGTTTTTTCGCTAATTTTGCCTCACAATCCCCCCTTTTCCCGTTTTCAATATTTAAGCCTCAATTTGATGATTTGGGTTTTCTTTTATGTAACTTGTATTCATTATATGTTATTGTTTTAGTTATTAGAATCAAATAATTTGCCAATGGATTGGTGAGCGGTGATACAATTGCCTAACGTACAGAAAACTACAGTTAATTTCATGTGGTTGTGCATGACAGGAACCCAACATTTACTACAAATTTGTGAGGCTATCTTTTTGTCTTGCTTGTAATTATTGTTTAACATTAAGAGTATATAGATCTAGATTTATATATACTACATATCTAGTATAGTAGTGGGACTAAAATAAATATAAGTCCAATTAAATGCCTCAAAAAATTTGATGAATCATTACTTTGATTTATAAGTTTTGTTTAATGAATTATTACTTTGATTCATAAGCTTTACTTGGTGAAATATTACTTTGATTCATAAGCGTTGCTTGGTGAAATATTACTTTGATTCATAAGCTTTGCTTGATGAAACATTACTTTGGTTCATAACCTTTGCTTGGTGAAACATTACTTTGGTTCGTAACCTTTGCTTGGTGTAACATTATTTTGATTTATAAGCTTTGCTTGGTGAAACACTTTTGTTTCAAAAGGAGGTATAGGTATAAATACTCTTGTTATTTGTCATATTAAATTACATTAGACATTGTTTTGCATTAGGCGTATGCCGTAAGGTGCTATCTAATATGTAGTATGTTTTTGTGCTTATGTGATAAGACTGGATTAAATTGCATGATAATTTATTTGGTGTAATTAACCATATTTTTGTTAGTTATGGTGGTTATTAAACTACTTATAAATAAAAGATAAATTAATTGACTTTGGTCAAGTATCTCATATGATGAGACAAAAAGTAAAGTGGCATATATTTTTATTTACCCAAGTTTATAATAGAAAAATAAAAGGGGTAATAATTTATATTAAAATACTCAAATGAGTTATGTAATTACCCAAGTCAATCTAGTTATATTATAACTAAGATTAAGGGGTAGAATTTTTATGTCATATGGATATACATATTTGTGTATATGAAACATATTAAATCTAAATTTAATATGGTTGGACCATTATTATAATAATTACATTTAAATTATTATGTATAATTCAACAATGTTGAAATTATAAGTAAGTGGTTGTTTTTATCATTACTTATGAAAATAGCTATGAAATAAATGTTGTTCTATATAAGAGAATAAATTAATTTGCATACATTTTGCAAATTATGTTTTATGGTGATTAAAATTCCATAATATAAATCAAATCATTGTTACTAGTTTGTAATAATATTTTTGGTATGTTTATTTGAACCATATAAGTAAATGGATGGTTTATAATTTATTCATAAACTATATGTGACAAGTTGATTTATTTTGATAACTATAAATTGATCATAATTTATAAGTATCTACGTATAAAGTTTTATCCTTTAAGACATGAAAATTATCAATTAGTATGATAATGTATTTTATACCTTAAGTATAAAATGTGTATTATGGTAAATAAATTTCATAATGTACAAAAATTAATTTATTAAGCGAAAGGGTTTGTTTTGAAAGGACATGAAAATAAGGTGTGTAAACTTGTAAAGTCATTATACATACTAAAACAAGCACCGAAACCATGTCATTAAAAGTTTGCTGAGACGGTTTGTGTCTTTTGGATTCAAGTTGAATCAAGCGGATAAATGCGTTTATAGAAAATTTGATATCCATGGCAATGGAGTCATCGTTTGCTTATACGTGGATGGCATGCTCATCTTTGGTACTAGTTTAGTACATATCCAAGAGACAAAGGATTTTTTTATCTAAATCCTTCCAAATGAAGGATATGGGGGAGGCCGATGTGATCTTAAGCATAAAGAACAAAAGAGATGGTGGTTGTATTAAGCTTAGTCTATCTCATTACATTGAGAAAGTGCTTAATAGGTTTAAATTGCAAGATTCGACAACAATCTCAAGCCCCATGGAACAAGGTATGAAATTTACCAAGCATACCAGAAAACCAATTTCTCAATTAGAGTATGCAAAGCAAAGATCATTAGATCTTTGATGTATGCTATGACATGTACATGGCCGGACATAGCATTTGTGGTTGGTAAATTGAGTAAATTTACTAGTAACCTGGGTCCCCAACATTGGTTGGCGATAAAGAGAATATTACGATACTTGAAAGGAACCAAAAATTATGGTATAACTTATAGTGGTGAACGTCCTATTTTGGAAGGTTATTTCGATACTAGTTTGATCACTAATGAAGTGGATAATTCTTCAACTAGTGGTTGGGTATTTGTTTATGGGGGAGGTGCCATTTCATGGGCTCCCAAGAAACAAACGGTAATAGCAGTTCCACTATGTCTGTAATACCCCAGATTTAGCTTGAAAAAATATTGATAGACTACTCATATCAATTAGGTGTATCTTCTTTTCATGGGAGCCCATTTGCTAAGAACTCCACAGTTAAGCGTGCTTGGTGTGGAGCAATCTTAGGATGCGTGACCTCATGGTAAGTTTTCCCAGGCACGCACGAGTGAGGCCAAAGTGCGCTGGAAAGACTTGTGTTGGTCTGTGAGGTCAGTTTACAGTCTCCATGAGTAGTCACCGGCGGTCCAAGGGGCCGGGATGTTACAATGTCTGTGGAATTCATTACACTCGCATCGGCGGCAAATGAAGTGGAGTGGTTAAGAAATCTCATGTTAGAGATACTTTTGTTGCCAAAGCCAATTTCACCGATGGCAATTCATACGGATTGCACAACGACTTTAGGAAGAGCTTATAGTCAAGTGTATAATGGTAAGTCGAAACACATTGCTCTTAGACACAATCTAGTGCAAGA
>NC_080047.1:24060160-24134752 GCF_026212465.1 Amaranthus tricolor
TTTGCTAGGCTTGAGATTGGGGAGATGTCCGTGGATGAATACTATAAGAAATTCATGGAATATGTCAAATACTGCCCTGATGACGTCCCCACCGAAGAAAAGAAGATGCAAAGATTCGAATTGGAATTAGTGAATCAGGGGCAAGTTTACATTGATAGCGACAGGTACACCACATTGGATACGATGTATCAGAGAGCCGCTCAAGTCGGAAGCTTGCTTAAGTTGGACAAGGGAAAAGGGCCCGAGACTAGTAGTGGGGCAGCCCCTAGTGGGGAAAAGAGGAAGTAGAGTTTTCATCAACAAAATAGTTTTCACCATAGCAAGAGACATCGAAGCTTCAATGACCAACACCTCGGAAATGGGAGAAATGGCAAGCCTCAGCTAGGAGGTGCTAATGATCGGAAGATGATCAGGGATCGTCATGGCAAAGAGAGAGTCTTCTTTTGCTCCAAGTGCTCCAACAATCACCCGGGGAAAGACTGTAGTGGAAATTTGGTAGAGTGCAAATACTGTGGCAAGCTGGGACACCGAGAGTATGAGTGCTTTGCAAAGCATGGGCATCCAGCTCAACAACATAATGGGCAACAAAGCTCCAGACCGGGGAATTTTAGAAATAACAACAATGGGAACGACCACAGTGGTAGGAAGCTGAACCACCAGAGGGAGTGGAATGGAAACCGCACACCTCAAAGTACGACGGTAACTCATCCAACTACGGGGAGGTTGACAGCCATCAACAGCAAAGAGACAGAGTTGGCAAGGGATGTGGTGACAGGTACGTTCCTTGTGAATTCTGTACCTGTTAAAGTATTGTTTGATACTAGGGCATCTGATTCTTTTGTATGCACATCAAAGATCGATAAGTTAGGATTAAAGAACCCTGAATCCACCTCTAATGTCGTAGCGATTCCATCGGGGGAGTTATTTCAATGTACTAGGTTACATAGAGGAGTTCCTTTAACCATAGGAGAAATTGTTTTCCCTAGTAACTTTTATGAGCTCGACATGGATGACTTAGACATCATTCTTGGGATGGATTGGTTAGGTCATTTCAAGGAAGAAATTGAGTGTGACAAACAAGAAGTGAGGCTTGTGGGACTTAAGGGAAAAAGGGTAAAGTATAACAAGGGCACTTCGGGGTTACTTTGTTACTTGTGTCAGGTTCGAAGAATAGAGGATAAGATTGTGGCTCTTGAGACCGTTCCCGTCGTAAATGAGTTTATGGACGTCTTCCCAGACGAAATACTGGCAATGCCACCTACTCGGGACTTTGAATTTACCATAGAATTAGTGCTGGGGGCGGGACCCATATCCAAAGTGTTGGAACTCTTGAGTTTTGATGATGACTACACTGTATTTAAACAAATATGTTTTTTTTAGAGATTATGTGCAGGTCAATAACCGGTCGTAATTATGATCGTTGATAGTACCTATGGCTTGGTTCATGGAAATGTACGTGTCAAAAGGATTCAAGAGATGTTAGAAGAGTATATCACTTGGGGTGTAAAATGGAGACAGGAAGTCTACTATTCCCAAGTTGGATGTTCTAGCTAAACTGGAATTTAGAGACAGTGCACTGTTCCTAACTGGAGTCAGCCTACGTCCACTGAAAATTTTGATTACTATTTAATTATTATTTTTAGTTGATGTATTAAATAAAGTTAATTTGTTGCAATTATAATTTATTAAAGTTAATTGGCAAAAGGTTTTCCAAAATGATTTTTCGTATTTACTTAGCATTATTTTAGGATCTTTATTTAGTAAATATTGGATTTGCTAAACATAGGAACAGCTGCTGTTGAAAAAGTCTTAGCTATTATTATTTTAAAACCGGTTTTTATATTAGAAAATAGGTTATCGTTCCTATAATTAGTTAGCATGTAACCATTCCTATTTTTAGTAATTCTAACCGTTTCTATAAATAGCATAAAAGTTCCAGCAGTTATTACTGGAACAGGAACTGCTGTTGAAGAAACTGCTGCTTAAAAGGAACAAAACCTATTATTAGTAAATAGGAACAACGGTTATTGTTGTTTTAACCGTATGCTTAATTTAATCAAGTCTTGTGGAAATAACCGTCTGTTTGATTAATCCACATTACTCCCATGATCTTTTTGATAAAGGAATAATGGATTGGATTATTCCATTTTCTTAGAGATTTTATTTTTTATAAATAGCAAATGAATTCGGCTGTTCCTCATTATCTAACGTATGAACTTTGTTATTTTCATGCGATTATTTTTGGAAATCCACAAGAAATATTTTGTTTTGAAAATTGCCAATTAACTCATAATATTTTCTTGAGCAACTCATTAATTTTATTTTTAAGATTTTATATTTTCTTGAGCAACTCATTAATTTTATTTTTAAGATTTTATCCTTTTTGTAAGGATTTTTGAGAGTATTTGTAATTAGACTCGGGAGAGTCTAAAGGGGAATTTGATAGCTTTGAGTGAAGCTAGTGTGGAGTTTCGCTTTTAGTGAAGCTAATTTTGTTGCTTTAAGTAAAGCAATTTGAGAGAGAAGTTGGCCTAGTTGATTCGCTTCGAGTGAAGTAAGGTGTTTATTGTAATTGTAACTAATTGCCTTAAACATAGTGGAGTATTTAGAAATCCCGAGGGGTCGTGGTTTTTCTTCTGTTTAGGCCCAGAAGGTTTCCACGTAAAAATCGTTTGTCTATTTTATTATTTTGCTCTAAGTTTAAGCATCATTTATTTTAATTCAATTCTGCAAAACAGGGCAAAAACGCTTAAACTAGTAACAACAACAATTCACCCCCATCTTGTTGCTGTTCCAGTTCCTAATTGCGTCTACAATTGGTATCAGAGCCCTGTTCCTAGTAGATCAGGAAACCCTGAGGGCAGAATCTTGGTGTTCCCAAAAATGTCAATTATGAACGAGCGAATGGAAGAACGGTATTCTACTCAAAGACCGCCCATGTTTGATGGAAAATTCTATACTTACTGAAAGAATAGGATGGAAATCTTCATCAAGGCGGAAAATTATCAAGTTTGGAGAGTCATCGAAATTGGAGATTTTGAGGTAACCATTACTAACTCCAACAATGAAGTTGTTCCCAAACCCATAACCGAATTTGAAAAAGAAGATTTTCAGAAAATGGAATTAAATGCTCTTGCCATAAAATTGCTTCACTGTGGTCTTGGACCAAATGAACACAATCGCATAATGGGGTGCAAATCTGCCAAGCAGATTTGGGACCTGCTAGCTGTTACCCATGAGGGAACAAGTGAAGTCAAACGTTCCAAAATTGATTTGTTGATGTCTAAATATGAAAGATTTGTTATGGAACCAAGGGAAAACATCTAAGAGATGTTCACAAGGTTCACCAACATAACAAACGAACTTGTCTCTCTTGGAAGAATAATTCCCACCGATGAACAAGTAAGGAAGATCCTTAGGAGCCTTCTTCAAGATGAGCGCTGGAGGGCCAAGGTTACTGCTATACAAAAGTCTAAAGATTTTACAAAGTTTAATCTAGAGGAGCTGGCTGGTTCCCTAATGACGCATGAATTACATTTGGGAATAGCCGACAGTTCCAGGAACAAGGGACTGGCCCTGGCAGCTGGGGAACAGGATGAGTCAGAATGCGATGAAGAAGAAGCTGCCCTACTGGTACGAAAATTTAAGAAGTTCTTCAGGAACAACATGTATACAAATCAAGGAAACAACAAAGAAAGAAGAACAAAAACCAATCTTGAATGCCACAAATGTGGAATTACCGAACACTTCATCAAGGATTGCCCAATGTGGAAGAATGAAAAGGGCAAGGGAAAGACAAGGGATTCAAGAAGACCGTTGAACAAAGAAAACTTTAACAAAAGTGACTTTCGCAAGGCCATGATCGCTGCATGGGGAGAGACTGAAAGTGATCATGAAACTGTTGTTCACGAAGAAGAAGGGACAACAAACCTATGTCTCATGGCTACGCATGAAAGCAAGGAGAAGGAACCTATAAGGAAGCAGGTACATATCTCTAATCCATTTTCTATCCATCTATCTAAGCTAAGTAAAAATAAATTAATTGAGTTGCTAAATGAGACACAGAATAAATTAGAAAATTGCAATGAGAAGTGTCTCCCATTAGAAAAGGAGCTCAAGTTAAGCAAAGACCATGTCTCCTATATAAACACCTTTAGATCCGATGTCCAAAACAGATTTTTCAGTTTGTTGGACCAAAACATAATTCTAAAGGAAAATATGGAGAGAATTAAAAAGGAAAATGTTATTCTTAATATTGAGTTATCGCAATATAAATTATTAGGCTTAAATGAAGAATTGAATGATAAAGATTTGTGCTATGATTTTCAAAATTTAAAATTAAAACTAGAATCCAACCGTAACAATGATGACAAGCTTGAATTAAATTCAAGAGAAAAAGGGAAAATAAAAATTACTCCCAAATGGATTCAAGATGCCAAAAGTAAAAATTCACAAGGCCTAAATTATTTTAAGAATAACAAGAAGAAAAAGGATTACGTTGATCTCCCTAGTGACAGAATCTGTTCCTTCTGTGGAGGAACTGGCCATCTGAAGGACCAGTGCACCAAAAGGGAACAGTACACTATCTCCAACAGAAATTATGTCGATAACATTCTGATTAAGAAAAATGATTCATGCAAAATCGACAAGGAACCCAAGAAAGTCCGGGTTCCTGTAACTAACCATTAATTTCTTTCAGGTCCAAGTGAGGGGGAACAGCTCATGGTATCTCGACAGTGGGTGTTCCAAGCACATGACGGGTGACAAATCTAAATTTCTCTCACTTGAAACCTATGATGGGGGAACAATAACCTTCGATGACAATATGAAGGGTGAGATAATCGCCAAAGGAAAAGTTGGAAGGTCATGTTCCCCTGCTATCGATAATGTATTTTTAGTCGAGAATTTGAAACATAACTTAGCATTTCTCAATTTTGCGATAAAGGTAACTCTGTGAACTTTACTTCTGAAAAGTGCATTATTTCTAGGAATGACACAGGAGACATCGTTCTTGAGGGAATCAGAAAAGGGAACACTTATGTAGTGAACTTGGACACTGTTCCCAAAACCAGTCTAACGTGTCTAATCGTTATAGAAGACGACCCACTTCTTTGGTATAAGCGTCTAGGTCACGCCAATTATACATTGATTAATATATTAAGATCAAAAGACCTAGTTAGAGGACTACCAGTTATAAAATTCCTTAAGGATGAAATTTGTGATCCTTATGCCAAAGGAAAACAAGTGAGGTCATCTTTAAAATCAAAAAATATTGTGACCACCACTAAACCAATTGAATTATTACATATGGATCTATGTGGACCTATGAGAACACAAAGCCGTAGTGGCAAAAGATATATGTTTGTTATTGTTGATGATTACAGTAGATTTACTTGGATTTTATTTTTAGTTAGTAAAGATGAAGCTTTTAATGAGTTTGTTTCTTTCGCTAATAAAATACAAAAATCTACCAATAATCAAATTATTCACATAAGGTCAGATCATGGTAGAGAATTCGAAAATTCAAGTTTCATGAATTATTGCAATGAACATGGATTAAGTCATAATTTTTCGGCACCACGAACACCACAACAAAATGGTGTAGTAGAAAGGAAAAATAGAGTTTTAGAGGAAATGGCTAGAACCATGTTAATTGCTAGTGGTCTACCTAGAAATTTTTGGGCCGAGGCTGTTAATACTGTATGTTATATTTTGAATCGTGTATTAATAAGACAAGACACCCTATGAATTGCTTAAAGGTGTTAAACCAAATATTTCCTATTTTCGTGTGTTTGGATGCAAATGTTTTGTTCATGTGAATGGAAAACGAAATATAGGGAAGTTTGATGAAAGAAGTGATGAAACAATATTTCTTGGCTACTCATCACATAGTAAGGCTTACAGAGTTTATAACAAAAGAACAATGAGCGTGGAAGAATCTTTTCACATAATCTTCGATGAAACTAACTTTTTGTCAAGTGAACAGGACACAAATAATTTTAAGATAGGTCTTGCAAATCTAGAGAATGATGAAGAAGAAATGAAAATGCAAGATCAAGGAACAGCTGGTGAACAGCAGATCCCAGAAGAGGCAGAAAGGAACGATCTTGATCAGGAACAGCCAGTACTTCAGAACCAACAGACTGTTCCCAATCCAGCTGTTCCCACAGAAGAGCAAGCTAATCCAGTAGCTGAACAGAATGACGATCAAGCTGATGAACCAGAACATACTATTGTTCCCACTAGAGAATTTGTGCCCAAACCTTGGAAATATCAAAGTTATCATCCTCTTGATTTGATTATAAGTGATTTGAATAAAGGAACACAAACTAGATCTCAAATGAGAAACTTTTGTGCACACTTTGCGTTCCTATCATTACTCGAGCCCAAGAATCATGAAGAAGCTCTAAAGGATTCTGAATGTATCATGGCCATGCAAGACGAATTGAATGAATTTGAAAGAAATAAAGTATGGCACTTGGAACCCAAACCAAAACACAAAAAGGTAATTGGTTTGAAATGGGTATTTTGGAATAAACTAGATGAGCATGGAATAATTGTAAGAAACAAAGCAAGACTCGTGGTCAAAGGATACAATCAACAAGAAGGTATTGATTATACCGAGACATTTGCTCCGGTAGCAAGGTTAGAGGCTATAAGAATCTTAATTTCTTTTGCTGCATTCATGAACTTTAAATTATATCAAATGGATGTGAAATGTGCTTTCTTAAATGGTTTTCTTGATGAAGAAGTTTTTTTTGAACAACCCCCAGGCTTTGAAAATACCTCTTGTCTTGATCATGTCTACAAGCTTGATAACGCTCTTTATGGCTTGAAACAAGCTCCTAGGCAATGGTATGGAAGACTATCAAAGTTTTTGATTCAAAATGACTTTGTAAGAGGCAAAATTGACAAAACCTTATTCTTTAAGAATAGAGGTTCGGATATTTTAGTTGTTCAAATATATGTTCATGATATTATTTTTGGAGCCACCAATGAACTATTGTGTAAAGAATTTGCTAACCTAATGAGCACCGAATTTGAAATGAGCATGATGGGAGAATTAAACTTCTTCCTTGGGTTACAAATTAAACAAACAGCTAATGGTATCTTTATTCACCAACAAAAATATATAAAAGAACTTCTCAAAAAATATGGCTTGAATAATGCTAAAACCAACAATACACCAATAGCTACAAATGTTAGATTAGATGAAGACCCAAATGGAACAAATATTGATCAAACTATGTATAGAGGCATGATTGGCTCTTTATTGTATTTAACTGCTAGTAGACCCGATATTGCTTTCATTGTTGGCTTATGTGCTAGATTTCAATCCAATCCTAAAGAATCACATCTCACTGCAGTAAAACGAATTCTAAGATATTTGAAGGGAACAGACGACTTGTCCCTATTTTACCCTAAAAGTGATGTCTATGATTTGAAAGGTTTTAGTGATGCAGATTATGCAGGAGATCTTGTAAATAGAAAAAGTACGTCAGGTATGGTACAGTTTCTTGGCTCATGTTTAGTGTCATGGTGTTCAAAGAAACAAAACACTGTTGTATTATCCACTGCCGAAGCTGAATATGTAGCAGCAGCAACTTGCTGTTCCCAAATGCTTTGGATAAAACATCAGCTAAGAGATTTTGGTATTAAGTTTGAATGTGTTTCTATTTATTGTGATAATACCAGTGCCATATGCATATCAAAAGATCCAGTGCATCATTCACGAGTAAAACACATCCACATTAGGCATCATTTTCTTAAGGATAATGTCGAAAATAAAAATATTATTGTAAAGCATGTAAACACTAACGAGCAAATAGCTGATATCATGACTAAACCACTTCCAAGGGAACAACATGAGAAAATAAGATTAGAACTTGGCATGATCAAGCTGCATTGAAGTGAGTGACATATGTGATCTTTAAAGACAAAATGAAAATTCAAAAGGTTGATCAACCACAAAAATCTTGATTGAAAAATCAATTATTGAAAGGATCAGGTACGCACTATTTAAAAGTATATACTGTGAATGCTCTTATGATTGCATGTTTAATTTGATCAGACTGTAGTAGCATAAAATTTTCATTTATTTTATTTTCCTAAAATTTCATATTATTCAATTTATATATATTTATCTAGAGATTTCTTTTTAAAATAGCGGGAGTTAAATCATCATAGTTCTTCACTAAATCCGTATGTTTCCATTTCACACTTGATGTCCACATGCATAAATTAAATAAGGAACATGAATAACCTAAACACACGTCCCCTCACATTCATTATATACACTCTCACACGTCAAGCCCTAAACCCTTCATTCTCAATTGCAATCAACTGTCAATCCCAAAATCATCTTCACCTTCTCGCATTTTCTTCAAAATTTCACTCCACCAACTCATCAAATTGCCATGAGAACCAAGAGCCGTACACCTAAGATGAAACAACCCAAACCTTTAAGAATTATTCACCCAACACCTTTATTAACTGCTCAAGAGTCATCCTCGAAAGAACAGCAGGACACTCCTAGTGGCTCTAAAAGGCAAGCAAGGAACAAGAGAAAAAGACCATCCACTACAAAGAGATCATCTTCAACAAAGAAGGCAAAAGTCGATGTTCACTTGAACGCTGAAGAAGTGTCAAAAGAAATGATGGTTGGGTTTGGATTAGACAAACAATGGTATGATTCAACATTTTTCCCTCAGTTACACTCTATATTATAGACTCAGTCTTGGGAATCTTTGATCGCAGAATATTGCTGCAATCCAATATACCCAAAACTCATGCGTGAGTTTGTCTCGAATTTTTTGCTTAACCATGGTGTTTGTTCGAGTTCTGTTAAAGAAGTTAAAATAGAGTTCAACAGTCAGAAATTGGGAGAATGGCTAAGTGTGCCCGCAAATGGATTTGATGATTATTATGTTGGATCAAAAATAACTTTCTTTGAAATAGATGAAAAGGATATTTGGAAATTTTTAGGGATCACTTAAAAACGAGGGAAGGTCAGCCATAATGCACTGTCCCCTTTACACAAATTGTTGTATAACATCGCTCGTAGATTTGTTTTGCCGCGAAATTCCAAACGCAGTGTAGTAAGTCTGCGAGATGCAACCCTAATTTACTGCATGGCTAACAATATTAAAATCAATTTTCCCTCTTTAATGATCTCTCATTTAAGTGAATGTATTTCTAAAGGTTGTGTGATTGGATATGGAGGTTTGCTGACTTGGATTTTTAGGAAGATAGGTGTTCCACTTGAAGGTCAAAACTTTCCTATGGGTCCGAACAATATGATAGGTGCCAAGTGCTTAAGTAACTTACACCTTAAATTAAATGAGAATGGGACACTTGAGAACGTTGTTGAAACAATCAATGTTAATTCTGATAATGAGAAGGAAACCGAAAAAGGAGAGGTTGAAATGGAGGAACAGGAGGAGGAAGGATCTGGAAATAAGGAACAAGAGACTGTTCCTTCTGATAAGGAGAAGGAGGACATTGGTGTCTGCAAGGAGGAGGTATCTGTGCCTACTATGAAGCAGCCTTGCTCAACCTCAAGGAAGAGCAGAAGGCTTGCTGCCAAAGGGAAAAGACCTGTAGTTGTTCTTGATGATGACTCTGTGGCTGAACCAAGTTATTCCCCCTCACCAAAGCCAACCACTCCATCATCCCATCATTTCCCATCACCACCACCATCACCAATACCAACTTCACCACCAACTGTTCATACATCTTCACACCAAGGCTTTGACCAGACAACAGTTCCTACAGCCCACTCTCCATTCTCCTCAAACTTGATGAATTGCAGGATCGCTTCTTTAAATTTCAAGATGAAGTCCGTGTTTCCTTAGCCTCTCTAACTGACCAGATGACTCAAATGGAGGCTCATTTGGGTGCTAAACTGGATACTATGGAGGTGGAAACAGAATATATAGATGATGAAGCTCCTGCATCCTAATTCTTCCTGATAATTTTTAAATATCTTTTATGTGTTGTAACCGTTACTTTCCTCAAACTTTTGTCTTGGTACCAGCTGGGGTACTGTTTATCTAATTCATAGTATGAACTACATTTTCTTTGTGCTACTAATTGCCTGTGAAGATTAATCATTGCTGATCATGTTTGCATTCATTGGTACTAACTTTTTAATTTTTGCATCCTTTTTCTCTCTTTGACTATGTAGTTAGTACTGTGGTTTGATTGCTCAAATTCTTTTTGAGTGATGTCAAAAGGGAAAATATTTGGCACAAACTTAAAGAATGCTTGAGTATGCTTAGTCTATATCTACATCTATTATGTTGGACATTAGGATTAAGGTTACGATTCATGATCTAAGGCTGTTTGGCTGTGGCTGTGTGCTGTTGATGATTGCTTTGATGTAATGTGATCTACATGATTCAAGTGTTATGATTAAGATGAAATTCTTTATACATGTTCAAATCATTCTGTTCTGATGAACTAATTTGCTTTTAAGTTTTGACATTTGAACTCTGATTGTTTGCTCTAAATTATACTAGAACAACTGCTTGTGTTCTATGCTGAAATTGTATGAGTTTTGTTGTGTTTATTTTTAGAGTAATTTGATTCATGATATGCTTGGTAAATTATATTTACTAAGTTAAGAAGAGTTGTTTTAATCTCTAACATGCTCTTCAATATTGGTTTTACTCTACATTGGTTTAAGTTTGTTTAAAAGTTTGTCATCATCAAAAAGGGGGAATTTGTTGGACCTCTTGAGTTTTGATGATGACTACACTGTATTTAAACAAATATTTTTTTTAGAGATTATATGCAGGTCAATATCCGATCGTAATTATGATCGTTGATAGTACCTATGGCTTGGTTCATGGAAATGTACGTGTTAAAAGGATTCAAGAGATGTTAGAAGAGTATATCACTTGGGATGTAAAATGGAGACAGGAAGTCTACTGTTCCCAAGTTGGATGTTCTAGCTAAACTGAAATTTAGAGACAACGCACTGTTCCTAACTGGATTCAGCCTACCTCCACTGAAAATTCTGATTACTATTTAATTATTATTTTTAGTTGAGGTATTAAATAAAGTTAATTTGTTGCAATTATAATTTATTAAAGTTAATTGGCAAAAGGTTTTCCAAAATGATTTTTCGTATTTACTTAGCATTATTTTAGGATCTATATTTAGTAAATATTGGATTTGCTAAATATAGGAACAACTGCTGTTGAAAAAGTCTTAGCTATTATTATTTTAGAACTGGTTTTTAGCTTAAAAACCCTTAAAATCGAAACTTAGAATGAAATTTCTATCATAAGACTATGAATTTCAATTCCAACCACTTCAAAACAACAATATATACCAAATAGGGTTGTGTGCCAAGTTTCGTGCAAAACAAGCAAAGTTTAAGCTACTTTATGCGCGAAAGTGCCAAAAAAGCTTAAAAACCCTTAAAATCGCAACTTAGCACGTAATTCAAGCATATGATTTCAATTCTAACCACTTCAACACAATAATATATACAATTTAGGGCTGTATGCCAAGTTTCGTGCTAAACAAACCTAGTTTGAGCAACTTTATGTGCTAAAGTGCCAAAAAAGATTTAAAACCCTTAAAATCGAGACATAGCACATAATTTTATGCATTTGACTACGATTTTCAATTGTAACTACTTCAACACAAGCATATATACAACATATGGTTGTGTGCCAAGTTTCGTGCTAAACAAACCTAGTTTGAGCTACTTTATGCGCGAAAGTGCCAAAAAAGCTAAAAAACCCTTAAAATCGAAACTTAACACGTAACTTTATGCATATGACTATGATTTGCAATTCTAACCACCAACACAATAATATATACGAAAAATGGTAATGTGCCATGTTTCGTGCAAAACAAACCAAGTTTAAGCTACTTTATGCGCGAAAGTGCCAAAATAGCTTAAAAACCCTTAAAATCGCAACTTAGCACGTAATTTCTAGCATATGACTATGATTTTAAATTCTAACCAATTCAACACACTAATATATAACAAATAGTGTTGTGTGGCAAGTTTGGTGCAAAACAAACCAAGTTTGAGCTTCTTTATGCGCGAAAGTGCCAAAAAAGCTTAAAAACCCTTAAAATCGAAACTTAGAACGTAATTTCAAGCAAATGACCACGATTTTCAGATCTAACCAATTCAACATAATATAAAGCAAGTAGTGTTGTGTGCCAAGTTTCGTACAAAGCAAACCAAGTTGAGCTACCTTATGCGCGAAAGTGCCAAAAAAGCTTAAAAACCCTTATAATCGCAACTTAGCACTTAATTTCTAAAATATAAGAGTATGATTTTAAATTCCAACCAATTGAACACCATAATATATACGAAATAGTGTTGTGTGGCAAGTTTGGTGAAAAACAAAGCATGTTTGAGCTACTTTATGCGCGAAAGTGCCAAATAAGCTTAAAAACCCTTTAAATCGAAACTTAGAATGAAATTTCTATCATATGACTAGGATTTTAAATTCTAACCACTTCAACACAATAACATGTACTAAATAGGGTTGTGTGCCAAGTTTCGTGCAAAACAAACCAAGTTTAAGCTACTTTCTGCGCGAAAGTGCCAAAAAAGCTTAAAAACCCTTAAAATCGCAACTTAGCACGTAATTTTTAGCATATGATTATGATTTTAAATTCTAACCAATTCCACACAATAATGTATACAAAATAGTGTTGTGTGGCAAGTTTGGTGCAAAAAAAACCATGTTTGAGCTACTTTATGCGCGAAAGTGCCAAAAAAGCTTAAAAACCATTAAAATCGAAACTTAGCACGTAATTTCTAACATATGACTATGATTTTCAGCTCTAACCACTTCAACACAATATACACCAAGTAGTGTTGTGTGCCAAGTTTCGTGCTAAACAAACCTAGTTTGAGCTACTTTATGCGCGAAAATGCCAAAAAAGCTAAACAACCCTTAAAATCAAAATTTAACCCGTAACTTTATGCATATGACTATGATTTTCAATTCTAAGCACTTCAACACAATCATATATACGAAATAGGTTTATGTGCCAAGTTTCATGCAAAACAAACCAAGTTTAAGACATTTTATGCGCGAAAGTGCCAAAAAAGCTTAAAACCCTTAAAATCGCAACATAGCACGTAATTTCTAGCATATGACTATGATTTTAAATTCTAACCAATTCAACACAATAATAAATACAAAACAGTGTTGTGTGGCAAGTTTGGTGCAAAACAAACCAAGTTTGAGCTACTTTATGCGCGAAAGTGCCAAAAAAGCTTAAAAACCCTTAAAATCGAAACTTAGAACGTTATTTCTAGCATATGACTATGATTTTAAACTCTAACCACTTTAACACAATATACACCAAGAAGTCTTGTGTGCCAAGTTTCGTGCTAAAGAATCCTAGTTTGAGCTACTTTATGCGCTAAAGTGCCAAAAAAGATTCAAAACCCTTAAAATCAAAACATAGCACATAATTTTATGCATATAACTACGTTTTTCAATTCAAACCACTTCAACACAATAATATATACAAAATATGGTTGTGTTCCAAGTTTCGTGCTAAACAAACCTAGTTTTAACTACTTTATGCGCGAAAATGCCAAAAAAGCTTAAAAACCCTTAAAATCGAAACTTAACACGTAACTTTATGCATATGACTAAGATTTTCAATTCTAACCACTTCAATACAATAATATATACGAAATAGGGTTATGTGCCAAATTTCGTGCAAAACAAACCAAGTTTAAGCTACTTTATGCGCGAAAGTGTCCGAAACGCTTAAAGACCGTTAAAATCGAAACTTAACACGTATCTTTATACATAAGACTATGATTTTCAATTCTAACCACTTCAACACAATCATATATACGAAATAGGTTTCATGTAAAAGCTTAAAAACCCTTAAAATCGCAACTTAGTACGTAATTTCTAAGTTTGAGCTACTTTATGCGCGAAAGTGCAAAAAAGCTTGAAAATCCTTATAATCGTAACTTACCACGTAATTTCTAACATAAATGACTATGAATTTAAATTCCAACCAATTGAGCACAATAATATATACCAAATAGTGTTGTGTGGCAAGTTGGGTGCAAAACAAACCAAGTTTGAGCTACTTTATGCACGAAAGTTCCAAATAAGCTTAAAAACCATTAAAATCGTAATTTAAAATGAAATTTATATCATATGACTATGATTTTCAATTCTAACCACTTCAACAAAATAATATATACCAAATAGGGTTGTGTGCCATGTTTCGTGCAAAACAAACCAAGTTTCAGCTACTTTATGCACGAAAGTGTCAAAAAAGCTTTAAAACCCTTAAAATCGCAAATTAGTACGTAATTCAAGCATATGACTATGATTTTCAATTCTAACCGCTTCAACACAATAATTTATAAAAAATAGGGGCTGTGTGCCATGTTTCGTGCTAAACAAACCTAGTTTGAGCTACTTTATGCGCTAAAGTGGCAAAAAAGATTAAAAAACCTTAAAATCAAAACATGGCACATAATTTTATGCATTTGACTATGATTTTCAATTCCTACCACTTCAACACAATAATATATACAAAATATGGTTGTGTGCCAAGGTTCGTACTAAACAAAACTAGTTTGAGCTAATTTATGCGCGAAAGTGCCAAAAAAGCTTAAAAACCCTTAAAAACGCAACATAGCACGTCATTTCTAGCATATGAATATGATTTTAAATTATAACCAATTCAACACAATAATATATACCAAATAGTGTTGTTAGGCAAGTTTGGTTCAAAACAAACCAAGTTTGAGCTACTTTATGCGAGAAAGTGCCATAAAAGCTTAAAAAACCTTAAACTCAAAACTTAGCACGTAATTTCTAGCATATGACTATGATTTTTAGCTCTAACCACTTCAACACAATATACACCAAGTAGTGTTGTGTGCCAAGTTTCGTGCGAAACAAACCAAGTTTGAGCTACTTTATGCGCAAAAGTGCCAAAAAAGCTAAAAAACCCTTTAAATAGAAACTTAACACATAACTTTATGCATAAGATATGATTTTCAATTATAACCACTTCAACATAATCATATATACGAAATAGGGTTAAGTGCCAAGGTTCATGCAAAACAAACCTTATTTAAGCTACTTTATGCGCGAAAGTGCAGAAAAAGCTTGAAACCCTTAAAATCGCCAACTTAGCACGTAATTTCTAGCATATGACTATGATTTTAAATTCTAACCAATTCAACACAATAATATATACCAAATAGTGTTGTGTAGCAAGTTTGGTGCAAAACAAACAAAGTTTGAGCTACTTTATGCGCAAAAGTGCCAAAAAAGCTTAAAAACCCTTAAAATCGAATCTTAGCACGTAATTTCTAGCATATGACTATGATTTTCAGCTCTAACCAGTTCAACACAATATACACCAAGTAGTGTTGTGTGCTAAGTTTCGTGCTAAACAAACCTAGTTTGAGCTACTTTATCCGTGAAAGTGCCAAAATAGCTAAAAAACCCTTAAAATAGAAACTTAACACGTAACTTTATGCATATGACTATGATTTTCAATTCTAAGCACTTCAACACAATCATATATGCGAAATTGGGTTATGTGCCAAGTTTCATGCAAAACAAACCAAGTTTAAGCTATTTTAAGCGCGAAAGTGCCAAAAAAAATTAAAACCCTTAAAATCGCAACTTAGCACGTAATTTCTGCCATATGACTATGATTTTAAATTCTAACCAATTCAACACAATAATAAATACCAAATAGTGTTGTGTGGCAAGTTTGGTGCAAAACAAACCAAGTTTGGTGCGAAAGTGCTTGAAAAGCTTAAAAACCCTTAAAATCGAAACTTATCATGTAATTTCTAGCATATGACTATGATTTTCAGCTCTAACCACTTCAACACAATATACACCAAGTAGTCTTGTGTGCCACGTTTCGTGCTAAACAAACCTAGTTGGAGCTACTTTATGTACTAAAGTGCCAAAAAAGAATAAAAACCCTTAAAATCGAAACATAGAACATAATTTTATGCATATGACTATGTTTTTCAATTCAAACCACTTCAACACAATAATATATACAAAATATGGTTGTGTTCCAAGTTTGGTGCAAAACAAACCAAGTTTGAGCTACTTTATGCGCGAAAGTGCTTGAAAAGCTTAAAAACCCTTAAAATCGAAACTTAACACGTTACTTTATGCATATGACTATGATTTTCAATTCTAACCACTTCAACACAATAATATATACAAAATAGGGTTATGTGCCAAGTTTCGTGCAAAACATACCAAGTTTAAGCTACTTTATGCGCGAAAGTTCCAAAATAGCTTAAAAACCCTTAAAATTGCAACTTAGCACGTAATTCAAGCATATGACTATGATTTTCAATTCTAACCAATTCAACACAATAAGATATACCAAATAAGCCTGTGTGCCCAGTTTTGTGCTAAACAAACCTAGTTTTAGCTACTTTATGCGCTAAAGTGCCAAAAAAGATTAAAAATCCTTAAAATCTAAACATAGCACATAATTTTATGCATGTGACTACGTTTTTCAATTCAAACCACTTCAACACAATAATATATACAAAATATGGTTATGTTCCAAGTTTCGTGCTAAACAAACCTAGTTTGAGCTACTTTATGCGCGAAAGTGCCAAAAAAGCTTAAAAACCCTTAAAATTGAAACTTAACTCGTAACTTTATGCATATGACTATGATTTTCAATTCTAACCATTTTAGCACAATAATATATACGAAATTGGGTTATGTGCCAAGTTTCATGCAAAACAAACAAAGTTTAAGTTACTTTATGCGCGAAAGTGCCAAAAAAGCATAAAAACCCTTAAAATCGCAACTTAGCACGTAATTTCTAGCATATGACTATGATTTTAAATTCTAATCACTTCAACACAATATACATCAAGTAGTGTTGTGTGGCAAGTTTGGTGCAAAACAAACCAAGTTTGAGCTACTTTATGCGTGAAAGTGCAAAAAAAGCTTACAAATCCTTATAAGCACAACTTAGCACGTAATTTCTAACATAAATGACTATGATTTTAAATTCCAACCAATTGAACACAATAATATATACCAAATAGTGTTGTGTGGCTAGTTGGGTGCAAAACAAACTAAGTTTGAGCTACTTTATGCGCGAAAGTTCCAAATAAGCTTAAAAACCATTAAAATCGAAATTTAGAATGAAATTTATATCATATGACTATAATTTTCAATTCTAACCACTTGAACACAATAATATATACCAAATAGGGTTGTGTGCCAAGTTTCGTGCAAAACAAACCAAGTTTCAGCTACTTTATGCGCGAAAGTGCCAAAAAAGTTTTAAAACCCTTAAAATCGAAACTTAGTACGTAATTCAAGCATATGACTATGATTTTTAATGCTAACCACTTCAACACAATAATATATACAAAATAGGGCTGTGTGCCATGCTTCGTGCTAAACAAACCTAGTTTGAGCTACTTTATGTGCTAAAGTGGCAAAAAAGATTAAAAACCCTTAAAATCCAAACATAGCACATAATTTTATGCATTTGACTATGATTTTCAATTCCAACCACTTCAACACAATAATATATACAAAATATGGTTGTGTGCCAAGTTTCGTACTAAACAAACCTAGTTTGAGCTAATTTATGCGCGAAAGTGCCAAAAAAAGCATAAAAACCCTTAAAATCGAAACTTAGCACGTAATTTCTAGCATATGACTATGATTTTTAGCTCTAACCACTTCAACACAATATACACAAACTAGTGTTGTGTGCCAAGTTTCGTGCGAAACAAACGTAGTTTGAGCTACTTTATGCGCGAAAGTGCAAAAAAAGCTAAAAAACCCTTTAAATAGAAACTTCAAACATAACTTTATGCATATGACTATGATTTTCAATTATAACCACTTCAACATAATCATATATACGAAATTGGGTTAGATGCCAAGTTTCATGCAAAACAAACCAAGTTTAAGCTACTTTATGCGCGAAAGTGCAGAAAAAGCTTAAAACCCTTAAAATCGCAACTTAGCACGTCATTTCTAGCATATGACTATAATTTTAAATTCTAACAAATTCAACACAATAATATATACCAAATAGTGTTGTGTGGCAAGTTTGGTGCAAAACAAACCAAGTTTGAGCTACTTTATGCGCGAAAGTGCCAAAAAAGATTAAAAACCCTTAAAATCGAATCTTAGCACGTAATTTCTAGCATATGACTATGATTTTCAGCTCTAACCACTTCAACACCATATACACCAAGTAGTGTTGTGCGCTAAGTTTCGTGCTAAACAAACCTAGTTTGAGCTACTTTATGCGCGAAAGTGCCAAAAAATCTAAAAAACCCTTAAAATAAAAATTTAACACGTAACTATATGCATATGACTATGATTTTCAATTCTAAGCAATTCAACACAATCATATATGCGAAATAGGGTTATGTGCCAAGTTTCATGCAAAACAAAAAAAGTTTAAGCTATTTTAAGCGCGAAAGTGCCAAAAAAAAATTAAAACCCTTAAAATCGCAACTTAGCATGTAATTTGTGGCATATAAATATGATTTTAAATTCTAACCAATTCAACAAAATAATAAATACCAAATAGTGTTGTGTGGCAAGTTTGGTGCAAAACAAACCAAGTTTGAACTACTTTATGCGCGAAAGTGCTTGAAAAGCTTAAAAACCCTAAAAATCGAAACTTATCACGTAATTTCTAGCATATGACTATGATTTTCAGCTCTAACCACTTCAACACAATATACACCAAGTAGTCTTGTGTGCCACGTTTCGTGCTAAACAAACCTAGTTGGAGCTACTTTATGTACTAAAGTGCCAAAAAAGATTAAAAACCCTTAAAATCGAAACATAGAACATAATTTTATGCATATGACTATGTTTTTCAATTCAAACCACTTCAACACAATAATATATACAAAATATGGTTGTGTTCCAAGTTTCGTGCTAAACAAACATAGTTTGAGCTACTTTATGCGCGAAAGTGCCAAAAAACTTTAAAAACCCTTAAAACCGAAACTTAACACGTTACTTTATGCATATGACTATGATTTTCATTTCTAACCACTTCAACACAATAATATATACAAAATAGGGTTATGTGCCAAGTTTCGTGCAAAACATACCAAGTTTAAGCTACTTTATGCGCGAAGTTGCCAAAAAAGCTTAAAACCCCTAAAATCTCAACTTAGCACGTAATTTCTAGCAAATGAATATGATTTTAAATTCTAACCACTTCAAAGGAATATACTCCAAGTAGTGTTGTGTGCCAAGTTTCGTGCAAAGCAAACCAAGTTTGAGCTAATTTATGTGCGAAAGTGCCAAAAAAGCTTAAAAACCCTTATAATCGCAACTTAGCACGTAATTTCTAACATACATGACTATGATTTTAAATTCCAACCAATTAAACACAATAATATATACTAAATAGTGTTGTGTGGCAAGTTTGGTGCAAAACAAACCAAGTTTGAGCTACTTTATGCGTGAAAGTTCCAAATAAGCTTAAAAACCCTTAAAATCGAAACTTAGAATGAAATTTCTATAATATGAATATGATTTTCTATTCTAACCTCTTCAACACAATAACATATACCAAATAAAGTTGTGTGCCAAGTTTCGTGCAAAACAAACCAAGTTTAAGCTACTTTATGCGCGAAAGTGCCAAAATAGCTTAAAAACCCTTAATATCGCAACTTAGCACGTAATTCAAGCATATGACTATGATTTTCAATTATAACCACTTCAACACAATAAGATGTGCCAAATAAGGCTGTGTGCCAAGTTTCGTGCTAAACAAACCTAGTTTGAGCTACTTTATGCGCTAAAGTGCCGAAAAATATTAAAAATCCTTAAAATCGAAACATAGCACATAATTTTATGCATGTGACTACGTTTTTCAATTCAAACCACTTCAACACAATAATATATACAAAATATGGTTGTGTTCCAAGTTTGGTGCAAAATAAACCAAGTTTGAGCTACTTTATGCGCGAAAGTGCGAAAAAAGCTTAAAAACCCGTATAATCGCTACTAAGCAAGTAATTTCTAACATCTATGAAAATAATTTTAAATTCCAACCAATTGAACACAATAATATATACCAAATAGTGTTGTCTGGCAAGTTTGGTGCAAAACAAACCAAGTTTAAGCTACTACTTGCGCGAAAGTTCCAAATAACCTTAAAAACCCTTAAAATCGAAACTTAGAATGAAATTTCAATTATATGAATATGATTTTCAATTCTAACCACCTCAACAAAATAACATATACCAAATAGGGTTGTGTGGCAAGTTTCTTGCAAAACAAACCAAGTTTGAGCTACTTTATGTGCGAAAGTGCCACAAAAGCTTAAAAACCCTTAAAATCGCAACTTAGCACGTAATTCAAGCATATGACTATGATTTTAGATTCTAACCACTTCAACACAATAATATATACAAAATATGGTTGTGTGCCAAGTTTCGTGCTAAACAAACCTATTTTGAGCTACTTCATGTGCTAAAGTGCCAAAAAAGATTAAAAACTTTTAAAATCGAAACATAGCACATAATTTTATGCATATGTGTACGATTTTCAATTCTAACCACTTCACCACAATAATATATACAAAATATGGTTGTGTTCCAAGTTTCGTGCTAAACAAACCTAGTTTGATCTACTTTATGCGCGAAAGTGCCAAAAAAGATTAAAAACCCTTAAAATCGTAACTTAACACGTAACTTTATGCATATGACTATTATTTTAAATTCTAACCACTTCAACACAATAATATATATGAAATAGGGTTATGTGCCAAGTTTCGTGCAAAACAAACTAAGTTTAAGCTACTTTATGCGCGAAAGTGCCAAAAAGCTAAAAACCCTTAAAATCGCAACTTAGCACGTAATTTCTAGTTTATGTCTATGATTTGAAATTCTAACAAATTCAACACAATAATATATACCAAATAGTGTTCTGTGGCAAGTTTGGTGCAAAACAAACAAAGTTTAAGCTACTTTATGGGCAAAAGTGCCAAAAAAGCTTAAAAACCCATAAAATCGAAACTTAGCATGTAATTTCTAGCATATGACTATGATTATCAGCTCTAACCACTTTAACACAATATACACAAAGTAATGTTGTGTGCCAAGTTTCGAGCAAAGCAAACCAAGTTTGAGCTACTTTATGTTCGAAAGTGCCAAAAAAGCTTAAAAACCCTAATAATCGCAACTTAGCAAGTAATTTCTAACATATATGACTATGATTTTAAATTCCAACCAATTGAACTCAATAATATATACCAAATAGTGTTGTGTGGCAAGTTTGGTGCAAAACAAACTAAGTTTGAGATACTTTATGCATGAAAGTTCCAAATAAGCTTAAAAACCCTTAAAATCGAAACTTAGAATGAATTTTCTATCATATGAACATGATTTTCAATTCTAACCATTTCAACACAATAACTTATACAAAATAGGGTTGTGTGCTAAGTTTCCTGCAAAACAAACCAAGTTTAAGCTACTTTATGCGCGAAAGTGCCACAAAAGCTTAAAAACCCATAAAATCGCAACTTAGCACGTAATTCAAGCATATGACTATGATTTTCAATTCTAAGCACTTCAACACAATAATATATACCAAATAGGGCTGTGTGCGAAGTTTCGTGCTAAACAAACCTAGTTTGAGCTACTTTATGCGCTTAAGTGCCAAAAAAGATTAAAAACTCTTAAAATCGAAACAAAGCACATAAGTTTATGCATATAACTACGATTTTCAATTGTAACCACTTCAACACAATACTATATACAAAATATGGTTGTGTTCCAATTTTTGTGCTAAACAAAATAGTTTGAGCTACTTTATGCGCGAAAGTGCCAAAAAAGCTTAAAAACCCTTAAAATCGAAACTTAACACGTAAATTTATGCATATGACTATGATTTTAAATTCTAACCATTTCAACACAATAATATATACAAAATAGGGTTATGTGCCAAGTTTCGTGCAAAACAAACGAAGTTTAATGTACTTTATGCGCGATAGTGCCAAAAAAGCTTGAAAACTCTTAAAATGGTAACTTAGCACGTAATTTCTAGCACTTGACTATGATTTTAAATTCTAACCACTTCAACACAATCATATATACGAAATAGGGTTATGTGCTTTCATGCAAAACAAACCAAGTTTCAGCTACTTTATGCGCGAAAGTACCAAAAATGCTTAAAACCCTTAAAATCGCAACTTTGCACGTAATTTCTAGTATATGACTGTGATTTTAAATTCTAACTAATTCAACACAATAATATATACCAAAAAGTGTTGTGTGGCAAGTTTGGTGCAAAACAAACCAAGTTTGAGCTACTTTATGCTCGAAAGTGCCAAAAAAGCATAAAAACCCTTAAAATCAAAACTTAGCACGTAATTTCTAGCATATGACTAAGATTTTCAACTCTAACCACTTCAACACAATATACAACAAGTAGTTTTGTGTGCCAAGTTTCGTGCAAAGCAAACCAAGTTTGAGCTACTTTATGTGCGAAAGTGCCAAAAAAGATTACAAAACCTTATAATCGCAACTTAGCACGTAATTTCTAACATATATCACTATGATTTTAAATTACAACCATTTGAACACAATAATATATACCAAATAGTGTTGTGTGGCACGTTTGGTGCAAAACAAACCAAGTTTAAGCTACTACTTGCGCGAAAGTTCCAAATAAGCTTAAAAACCCTTAAAATCGAAACTTAGAGTGAAATTTCAATTATATGAATATGATTTTCAATTCTAACAACCTCAACACAATAACATATACCAAATAGGGTTGTGTGGCAAGTTTCTTGCAAAACAAACCAAGTTTGAGCTACTTTATGTGCGAAAGTGCCACAAAAGCTTAAAAACCCTTAAAATCGCAACTTAGCACGTAATTCAAGCATATGACTATGATTTTAGATTCTAACCACTTCAACACAATAATATATACAAAATATGGTTGTGTGCCAAGTTTCGTGCTAAACAAACCTATTTTGAGCTACTTCATGTGCTAAAGTGCCAAAAAAGAATAAAAACTTTTAAAATCGAAACATAGCACATAATTTTATGCATATGTCTACGATTTTCAATTCTAACCACTTCACCACAATAATATATACAAAATATGGTTGTGTTCCAAGTTTCGTGCTAAACAAACCTAGTTTGATCTACTTTATGCGCGAAAGTGCCAAAAAAGATTAAAAACCCTTAAAATCGTAACTTAACACGTAACTTTATGCATATGACTATGATTTTAAATTCTAACCACTTCAACACAATAATATATATGAAATAGGGTTATGTGCCAAGTTTCGTGCAAAACAAACTAAGTTTAAGCTACTTTATGCGCGAAAGTGCTAAAAAGCTAAAAACCCTTAAAATCGCAACTTAGCACGTAATTTCTAGTTTATGTCTATGATTTGAAATTCTAACAAATTCAACACAATAATATATACCAAATAGTGTTCTATGGCAAGTTTGGTGCAAAACAAACAAAGTTTAAGCTACTTTATGGGAGAAAGTGCCAAAAAAGCTTAAAAACCCATAAAATCGAAACTTAGCATGTAATTTCTAGCATATGACTATGATTATCAGCTCTAACCACTTTAACACAATATACACAAAGTAATGTTGTGTGCCAAGTTTCGTGCAAAGCAAACCAAGTTTGAGCTACTTTATGTTCGAAAGTGCCAAAAAAGCTTAAAAACCCTAATAATCGCAACTTAGCAAGTAATTTCTAACATATATGACTATGATTTTAAATTCCAACCAATTGAACTCAATAATATATACCAAATAGTGTTGTGTGGCAAGTTTGGTGCAAAACAAACCAAGTTTGAGATACTTTATGCATGAAAGTTCCAAATAAGCTTAAAAACCCTTAAAATCGAAACTTAGAATGAAATTTCTATCATATGAATATGATTTTCAATTCTAACCACTTCAACACAATAACTTATACAAAATAGGGTTGTGTGCTAAGTTTCCTGCAAAACAAACCAATTTTAAGCTACTTTATGCGCGAAAGTGCCACAAAAGCTTAAAAACCCATAAAGTCGCAACTTAGCACGTAATTCAAGCATATGACTATGATTTTGAATTCTAACCACTTCAACACAATAATATATACCAAATAGGGCTGTGTGCGAAGTTTCGTGCTAAACAAACCTAGTTTGAGCTACTTTATGCGCTGAAGTGCCAAAAAAGATTAAAAACTCTTAAAATCGAAACAAAGCACATAATTTTATGCATATAACTACGATTTTCAATTGTAACCACTTCAACACAATACTATATACAAAATATGGTTGTGTTCCAATTTTTGTGCTAAACAAACATAGTTTGAGCTACTTTATGCGCGAAAGTGCCAAAAAAGCTTAAAAACCCTTAAAATCGAAACTTAACACGTAACTTTATGCATATGACTATGATTTTAAATTCTAACCACTTCAACACAATAATATATACAAAATAGGGTTATGTGCCAAGTTTCGTGCAAAACAAACGAAGTTTAACGTACTTTATGCGCGATAGTGCCAAAAAAGCTTGAGAACCCTTAAAATGGTAACTTAGCACGTAATTTCTAGCACATGACTATGATTTTAAATTCTAACCACTTCAACACAATCATATATACGAAATAGGGTTATGTGCTTTCATGCAAAACAAACAAAGTTTCAGCTACTTTATGCGCGAAAGTACCAAAAATGCTTAAAACCCTTAAAATCGCAACTTTGCACGTAATTTCTAGTATATGACTGTGATTTTAAATTCTAACTAATTCAACACAATAATATTTACCAAAAAGTGTTGTGTGGCAAGTTTGGTGCAAAACAAACCAAGTTTGAGCTACTTTATGCGCGAAAGTGCCAAAAAAGCATAAAAACCCTTAAAATCAAAACTTAGCACGTAATTTCTAGCATATGACTAAGATTTTCAACTCTAACCACTTCAACACAATATACAACAAGTAGTTTTGTGTGCCAAGTTTCGTGCAAAGCAAACCAAGTTTGAGCTACTTTATGTGCGAAAGTGCCAAAAAAGATTACAAACCCTTATAATCGCAACTTAGCACGTAATTTCTAACATATATGACTATGATTTTAAATTACAACCATTTGAACACAATAATATGTACCAAATAGTGTTGTGTGGCACGTTTGGTGCAAAACAAACCAAGTTTAAGCTACTACTTGCGCGAAAGTTCCAAATAAGCTTAAAAACCCTTAAAATCGAAACTTAGAGTGAAATTTCAATTATATGAATATGAATTTCAATTCTAACCACCTCAACACAATAACATATACCAAATAGGGTTGTGTGGCAAGTTTCTTGCAAAACAAACCAAGTTTGAGCTACTTTATGTGCGAAAGTGCCACAAAAGCTTAAAAACCCTTAAAATCGCAACTTAGCACGTAATTCAAGCATATGACTATGATTTTAGATTCTAACCACTTCAACACAATAATATATACAAAATATGGTTGTGTGCCAAGTTTCGTGCTAAACAAACCTATTTTGAGCTACTTCATGTGCTAAAGTGCCAAAAAAGAATAAAAACTTTTAAAATCGAAACATAGCACATAATTTTATGCATATGTCTACGATTTTCAATTCTAACCACTTCACCACAATAATATATACAAAATATGGTTGTGTTCCAAGTTTCGTGCTAAACAAACCTAGTTTGATCTACTTTATGCGCGAAAGTGCCAAAAAAGATTAAAAACCTTAAAATCGTAACTTAACACGTAACTTTATGCATATGACTATGATTTTAAATTCTAACCACTTCAACACAATAATATATATGAAATAGGGTTATGTGCCAAGTTTCGTGCAAAACAAACTAAGTTTAAGCTACTTTATGCGCGAAAGTGCTAAAAAGCTAAAAACCCTTAAAATCGCAACTTAGCACGTAATTTCTAGTTTATGTCTATGATTTGAAATTCTAACAAATTCAACACAATAATATATACCAAATAGTGTTCTGTGGCAAGTTGGTGCAAAACAAACAAAGTTTAAGCTATTTTATGGGCGAAAGTGCCAAAAAAGCTTAAAAACCCATAAAATCGAAACTTAGCATGTAATTTCTAGCATATGACTATGATTATCAGCTCTAACCACTTTAACACAATATACACAAAGTAATGTTGTGTGCCAAGTTTCGTGCAAAGCAAACCAAGTTTGAGCTACTTTATGTTCGAAAGTGCCAAAAAAGCTTAAAAACCCTAATAATCGCAACTTAGCAAGTAATTTCTAACATATATGACTATGATTTTAAATTCCAACCAATTGAACTCAGTAATATATACCAAATAGTGTTGTGTGGCAAGTTTGGTGCAAAACAAACCAAGTTTGAGATACTTTATGCATGAAAGTTCCAAATAAGCTTAAAAACCCTTAAAATCGAAACTTAGAATGAAATTTCTATCATATGAATATGATTTTCAATTCTAACCACTTCAACACAATAACTTATACAAAATAGGGTTGTGTGCTAAGTTTCCTGCAAAACAAACCAATTTTAAGCTACTTTATGCGCGAAAGTGCCACAAAAGCATAAAAACCCATAAAATCGCAACTTAGCACGTAATTCAAGCATATGACTATGATTTTCAATTCTAACCACTTCAACACAATAATATATACCAAATAGGGCTGTGTGCGAAGTTTCGTGCTAAACAAACCTAGTTTGAGCTACTTTATGCGCTGAAGTGCCAAAAAAGATTAAAAACTCTTAAAATCGAAACAAAGCACATAATTTTATGCATATAACTACAATTTTCAATTGTAACCACTTCAACACAATACTATATACAAAATATGGTTGTGTTCCAATTTTTGTGCTAAACAAACATAGTTTGAGCTACTTTATGCGCGAAAGTGCCAAAAAAGCTTAAAAACCCTTAAAATCGAAACTTAACACGTAACTTTATGCATATGACTATGATTTTAAATTCTAACCACTTCAACACAATAATATATACAAAATAGGGTTATGTGCCAAGTTTCGTGCAAAACAAACGAAGTTTAACGTACTTTATGCGCGATAGTGCCAAAAAAGCTTGAAAACCCTTAAAATGGTAACTTAGCACGTAATTTCTAGCACATGACTATGATTTTAAATTCTAACCACTTCAACACAATCATATATACGAAATAGGGTTATGTGCTTTCATGCAAAACAAACCAAGTTTCAGCTACTTTATGCGCGAAAGTACCAAAAATGCTTAAAACCCTTAAAATCGCAACTTTGCACGTAATTTCTAGTATATGACTGTGATTTTAAATTCTAACTAATTCAACACAATAATATATACCAAAAAGTGTTGTGTGGCAAGTTTGGTGCAAAACGAACCAAGTTTGAGCTACTTTATGCGCGAAAGTGCCAAAAAAGCATAAAAACCCTTAAAATCAAAACTTAGCACGTAATTTCTAGCATATGACTATGATTTTCAACTCTAACCACTTCAACACAATATACAACAAGTAGTTTCGTGTGCCAAGTTTTGTGCAAGGCAAACCAAGTTTGAGCTACTTTATGTGCGAAAGTGCCAAAAAAGATTACAAACCCTTATAATCGCAACTTAGCACGTAATTTCTAACATATATGACTATGATTTTAAATTACAACCATTTGAACACAATAATATATACCAAATAGTGTTGTGTGGCACGTTTGGTGCAAAAAAAACCTAGTTTACTGCAAAACAAACCCTTAAAATCGAAACTTAGCATGAAATTTCTATCATATGAATATGATTTTAAATTCTAACCACTTCAACACAATAACATATACCAAATAGGGTGTGTGCCAAGTTTACTGCAAAACAAACCAAGTTAAAGCTACTTTATTGCGCGAAAGTGCCAAAAAAGCTTTAAAACCCTTAAAATTGCAACTTAGCATTTAATTCAAGCATATGACTATCATTTTCAATTCAAACCACTTCAACACAATAATATATACAAAATAAGGCTGTGTGCCAAGTTTCGTGCTAAACAAACCTAGTTTGATCTACTTTATGCGCTAAAGTGCCAAAAAGATTAAAAGCCCTTAAAATCGAAACATAGCACATAATATTGTGCATTTGACTATAATTTTCTATTCTAACCACTTCAACACAATAATATATAAAAAATATGGTTGTGTTCCGAGTTTCGTGCTAAACAAACATAGTTTGAGCTAATTTATACGCGAAAGTGCTAAAAAAGCTTAAAAACCCTTAAAATCTAAACTTAACACGTAACTTTATGCATATGACTATGATTTTAAATTATAACCACTTCAACACAATAATATATACAAAATAGGGTTATGTACCAAGTTTCGTGCAAAACAAACGAAGTTTAACCTACTTTATGCGCGATAGTGCCAAAAAAGCTTGAAAACCCTTAAAATCGTAACTTAGCACGTAATTTCTAGCACATGACTATGATTTTAAAGTCTAACCACTTCAACACAATCGTATATATGAAATAGGGTTATGCGCCAAGTTTCATGCAAAACAAACCAAGTTTCAGCTACTTTATGCGCGAAAGTGCCAAAAAAGCTTAAAACCCTTAAAATCGCAACTTTGCACGTAATTTCTAGTATATGACTATGATTTAAAATTCTAACTAATTCAACACAATAATATATACCAAAAAGTGTTGTGTGGCAAGTTTGGTGCAAAACAAACCAAGTTTGAGCTACTTTATGCGCGAAAGTGCCAAAAAAGCATAACAACCCTTAAAATCAAAACTTAGCACGTAATTTCTAGCATATGACTATGATTTTAAACTCTAACAACTTCAACACAATATACAACAAGTACTTTTGTGTGCCAAGTTTTGTGCAAAGCAAACAAAGTTTGAGCTACTTTATGTGCGAAAGTGCCAAAAAAGTTTTAAAACCCTTATAATCGCAACTTAGCACGTAATTTCTAACATATATGACTATGATTTTGAATTACAACCATTTGAACACAATAATATATACCAAATAAGGCTGTGTGCCAAGTTTCGTGCTAAACAAACCTAGTTTCAGCTACTTTATTACGCGAAAGTGCTAAAAAAGCTTTAAAACCCTTAAAATTGCAACTTAGCACTTAATTCAAGCATATGATAATGATTTTCAATTCAAACTACTTCAACGCAATAATATATACCAAATAAGGCTGTGTGCCAAGGTTCGTACTAAACAAACCTAGTTTGATCTACTTTATGCGCTAAAGTGCCAAAAAAGATTAAAAGCCCTTAAAATAAAAACATAGCACATAATATTATGCATTTGACTATAATTTTCTATTCTAACCACTTCAACACAATAATATATACAAAACATCGTTGTGTGCCAAGTTTTGTGCTAAACAAACCTAGTTTGAGCTACTTTATGCACGAAAATGCCAAAAAAGATAAAAAAAACCCTTAAAATCGTAACTTAACACGTAACTTTATGCATATGATTATGATTTTCAATTCTAACCACTTCAACACAATAATATATACGAAAGAGGGTTATGTACCAAGTTTCGTGCAAAACAAACCAAGTTTAAGCTACTTTATGCGCGAAAGTGCCAAAAACGCTTAAAGACCCTTAAAATCGAAACTTAACACGTAACTTTATGCATATGACTATGATTTTCAATTCTAACCACTTGAACCCAATCATATATACGAAATAAGGTTATGTGCCAAGTTTCATGCAAAATAAAACAAGTTTAAGCTACTTTATGCGCGAAAGTGCCAAAAAAGCTTAAAAACCCTTAAAATCGCAACTTAGCACGTAATTTCTAGTATATGACTATGATTTTAAATTCTAACCATTTCAACACAATAATATATGCCAAATAGTGTTGTGTGGCAAGTTTGGTGCAAAACAAACGAAGTTTGAGCTACTTTATGCGCGAAAGTGCCAAAAAAGCTTTAAAACAATTAAAATCGCAACTTAGCACGTAATTTCTAACATATATGACTATGATTTTAAATTCTAACAAATTGAACACAATAATATATACCAAATAGTGTTGTGTGGCAAAATTGGTGCAAAACAAACCAAGTTTTAGCTACTTTATGGGTGAATGTTCCAAATAAGCTTACAAACCCTTAAAATCGAAACTTAGCATGAAATTTCTGTCATATGAATATGATTTTCAATTCTAACCACTTCAACACAATAACATTTACCAAATAGGATTGTGTGCTAAGTTTCATGCAAAACAAACCAAGTTTAATCGACTTTATTGCGCGAAAGTGCTAAAAAAGTTTTAAAACCCTTAAAATCGCAAATTAGCATGTAATTCAAGCATATGACTGTTATTTTAAATTCAAACCACTTCAACACAATAATATATACCAAATAAGCCTGTGTGCCAAGTTTCGTGCTAAACACACCTAGTTTGATCTACTTTATGCGCTAAAGTGCCAAAAAAAGATTAAAAGCCCTTAAAATAGAAACATAACACATAATATTATGTATTTGACTATGATTTTCAATTCTAACCACTTCAACACAATAATATATACGAAATAGGGTTATGTGCCAAATTTCGTGCAAAAAAACCAAGTTTAAGCTACTTTATGCGCGAATGTGTCCAAAACGCTTAAAGACCCTTAAAATCGAAACTTAACACGTAACTTTATACATAAGACTATGATTTCAATTTTAACCACTTCAACACAATCATATATACGAAATAGGGTTATGTTCCAAGTTTCATGTAAAGCAAACCAAGTATAAGATACTTTATGCGCGAAAGTGCCTCAAAAGCTTAAAAATCCTTAAAATCACAACTTAGCATGTAATTCAAGCATATGACTATGATTTTCAATTCTAACCACTTCAACACAATAATATATACCAAATAGTGTTGTGTGCCATGTTTCGTGCTAAACAAACCTAGTTTGAGCTACTTTATGCGCTAAAGTGCCAAAAAAGATTAAAAACCCTTAAAATCGAAACTTAGAGTGAAATTTCAATCATATGAATATGATTTTCAATTGTAACCACTTTAACACAATAACATATACCAAATAGGGTTGTGTGCCAAGTTTCTTGCAAAACAAACCAAGTTTGAGCTACTTTATGTGCGAAAGTGCCACAAAAGCTTAAAAACCCTTAAAATCGCAACTTAGCACGTAATTCAAGCATATGACTATGATTTTAGATTCTAACCACTTCAACACAATAATATATACAAAATATGGTTGTGTGCCAAGTTTCGTACTAAACAAACCTAGTTTGAGCTACTTTATGTGCTAAAGTGCCAAAAAAGATTAAAAACTTTTAAAATCGAAACATAGCACATAATTTTATGCATATGACTACGATTTTCAATTCTAACCACTTCACCTCAATAATATATACAAAATTTGGTTGTGTTCCAAGTTTCGTGCTAAACAAACCTAGTTTGATCTACTTTATGCGCGAAAGTGCCAAAAAAGATTAAAAACCCTTAAAATCGTAACTTAACACGTAACTTTATGCATATGACTATGATTTTAAATTCTAACCACTTCAACACAATAATATATACGAAATAGGGTTATGTGCCAAGTTTCGTACAAAACAAACTAAGTTTAAGCTACTTTATGCGCGAAAGTGCCAAATACGCTTAAAATCCTTAAAATCGCAACTTAGCACGTAATTTCTAGTTTATGTCTAGTATTTTAAATTCTAACAAATTCAACACAATGATATATACCAAATACTGCTCTGTGGCAAGTTTGGTGCAAAACAAACAAAGTTTAAGCTACTTTATGGGCGAAAGTTCCAAAAAAGCTTAAAAACCCATAAAATAGAAACTTAGCATGTAATTTCTAGCATATGACTATGATTTTCAGCTCTAACCACTTTAACACAATATACACCAAGTAATGTTGTGTGCCAAGTTTCGTGCAAAGCAAACCAAGTTTGAGCTACTTTATGCTCGAAAGTGCTAAAAAAGCTTAAAAACCCTTATAATCGCAACTTAGCAAGTAATTTCTAACATATATGACTATGATTTTAAATTCCAACCAATTGAACTCAATAATATATACCAAATAGTGTTGTGTGGCAAGTTTGGTGCAAAACAAACCAAGTTTGAGCTAATTTTTGCGCGAAAGTGCCAAAAAAGCATAAAACCCTTAAAATCGAAACTTAACACATAATATCTAGAATATGACTATGATTTGCAACTCAAACCACTTCAACACAATATACAACAAGTAGTGTTGTGTGCCAAGTTTCGTGCAAAGCAAACCAAGTTTAAGTTACTTTATGCGCGAAAGTGCCAAAAAAGCATAAAAACCCTTAAAATCGCAACTTAGCACGTAATTTTTATTATATGACTATGATTTTAAATTCTAACCAATTCAACACAATAATATATACCAAATAGTGTTGTGTGGCAAATTTGGTGCAAAACAAACCAAGTTTAAGCCACTTTATGCGCGAAAGTGCCAAAAAAGCTTTAAAACCCTTAAAATCGAAACTTAGCATGTAATTTCTAGAATATGACTATGATTTTCAACTCTAACCACTTGAACACAATATACAACAAGTAGTGTTGTGTGCCAAGTTTCGTGCAAAGCAAACGAAGTTTGAGCTACTTTATGCGCGAAAGTGCCAAAAAAGCTTAAAAACCCTTATAATCGTATCTTAGCACGTAATTTCTAACATATATGACTATGATTTTAAATTCCAATTAATTGAACACAATAATATATACCAAATTGCGTTGTGTGGCAAGTTTGGTGCAAAACAAACCAAGTTTGAGCTACTTTATGCGTCAAAGTTCCTGATAAGCTTACAAACCCTTAAAATCGAAACTTAGCATGAAATTTCTATCATATGAATATGGCTTTCAATTCTAACCACTTCAACACAATAACATATACCAAATAGGGTTGTGTGCCAAGTTTCCTGCAAAATAAACAAAGTTTAAGCTACTTTATGCGCGAAAGTGCCACAAAAGCTTAAAAACCCTTAAAATCGCAACTTAGCACGTAATTCAAGCATATGACTATGATTTTAAATTCTAACCACTTCAACACAATAATATATACCAAATAGTGTTATGTGGCATGTTTGGTGCAAAACAAACCAAGTTTGAGCTACTTTATGCGCGAAAGTGCCAATAAAGCATAAAACCCTTAAAATCGAAACTTAGCACGTAATATCTAGAATATGACTATGATTTTCAATTCTAACCACTTCAACACAATAAGATATACCAAATAAGGCTGTGTGCCAAGTTTCGTGTTAAACAAACCTAGTTTGAGCTACTTTATGCGCTAAAGTTCCAAAAAAGATTAAAAATCCTTAAAATCGAAACATAGCACATAATTTTATGCATGTGACTACGTTTTTCAATTCAAACAACTTCAACACAATAATATATACAAAACATGGTTGTGTTCCAAGTTTGGTGGAAAATAAACCAAGTTTGAGCTACTTTATGCGCGAAAGTGCGAAAAAAGCTTAAAAACCCTTATAATCGCTACTAAGAAAGTAATTTCTAACATCTATGACTATAATTTTAAATTCCAACCAATTAAACACAATAATATATACCAAATAGTGTTGTGTGGCAAGTTTGGTGCAAAACAAACCAAGTTTGAGCTACTACTTGCACGAAAGTTCCAAATAAGCTTAAAAACCCTTAAAATCGAAACTTAGAGTGAAATTTCAATCATATGAATATGATTTTCAATTGTAACCACTTTAACACAATAACATATACCAAATAGGGTTGTGTGCCAAGTTTCTTGCAAAACAAACCAAGTTTGAGCTACTTTATGTGCGAAAGTGCCACAAAAGCATAAAAACCCTTAAAATCGCAACTTAGCACGTAATTCAAGCATATGACTATGATTTTAGATTCTAACCACTTCAACACAATAATATATACAAAATATGGTTGTGTGCCAAGTTTCGTACTAAACAAACCTAGTTTGAGCTACTTTATGTGCTAAAGTGCCAAAAAAGATTAAAAACTTTTAAAATCGAAACATAGCACATAATTTTATGCATATGACTACGATTTTCAATTCTAACCACTTCACCTCAATAATATATACAAAATATGGTTGTGTTCCAAGTTTCGTGCTAAACAAACCTAGTTTGATCTACTTTATGCGCGAAAGTGCCAAAAAAGATTAAAAACCCTTAAAATCGTAACTTAACACGTAACTTTATGCATATGACTATGATTTTAAATTCTAACCACTTCAACACAATAATATATACGAAATAGGGTTATGTGCCAAGTTTCGTGCAAAACAAACTAAGTTTAAGCTACTTTATGCGCGAAAGTGCCAAAAACGCTTAAAATCCTTAAAATCGCAACTTAGCACGTAATTTCTAGTTTATGTCTATTATTTTAAATTCTAACAAATTCAACACAATAATATATACCAAATACTGCTCTGTGGCAAGTTTGGTGCAAAACAAACAAAGTTTAAGCTACTTTATGGGCGAAAGTGCCAAAAACGCTTAAAAACCCATAAAATCGATACTTAGCATGTAATTTCTAGCATATGACTATGATTTTCAGCTCTAACCACTTTAACACAATATACACCAAGTAATGTTGTGTGCCAAGTTTCGTGCAAAGCAAACCAAGTTTGAGCTACTTTATGCTCGAAAGTGCTAAAAAAGCTTAAAAACCCTTATAATCGCAACTTAGCAAGTAATTTCTAACATATATGACTATGATTTTAAATTCCAACCAATTGAACTCAATAATATATACCAAATAGTGTTGTGTGGCAAGTTTGGTGCAAACAAACCAAGTTTGAGCTAATTTATGCGTGAAAGTGCCAAAAAAGCATAAAACCCTTAAAATCGAAACTTAACACGTAATATCTAGAATATGACTATGATTTGCAACTCAAACCACTTCAACACAATATACAAGAAGTAGTGTTGTGTGCCAAGTTTCGTGCAAAGCAAACCAAGTTTAAGTTACTTTATGCGCGAAAGTGCCAAAAATGCATAAAAACCCTTGAAATCGCAACTTAGCACGTAATTTTTATTATATGACTATGATTTTAAATTCTAACCAATTCAACATAATAATATATACCAAATAGTGTTGTGTGGCAAGTTTGGTGCAAAACAAACCAAGTTTAAGCCACTTTATGTGCGAAAGTGCCAAAAAAGCTTTAAAACCCTTAAAATCGAAACTTAGCATGTAATTTCTAGAATATGACTATGATTTTCAACTCTAACCACTTGAACACAATATACAACAAGTAGTGTTGTGTGCCAAGTTTCGTGCAAAGCAAACCAAGTTTGAGCTACTTTATGCGCGAAAGTGCCAAAAAAGCTTAAAAACCCTTATAATCGTATCTTAGCACGTAATTTTCTAACATATATGACTATGATTTTAAATTCCAATTAATTCAACACACAATAATATATACCAAATAGCGTTGTGTGGCAAGTTTGGTGCAAAACAAACCAAGTTTGAGCTACTTTATGCGTCAAAGTTCCTAATAAGCTTACAAACCCTTAAAATCGAAACTTAGCATGAAATTTCTATCATATGAATATGGCTTTCAACTCTAACCACTTCAACCACAATAACATATACCAAATAGGGTTGTGTGCCAAGTTTCCTGCAAAATAAACAAAGTTTAAGCTACTTTATGCGCGAAAGTGCCACAAAAGCTTAAAAACCCTTAAAATCGTAACTTTGCACGTAATTCAAGCATATGACTATGATTTTAAATTCTAACCACTTCAACACAATAATATATACCAAATAGGGCTGTGTGCCATGTTTCGTGCTAAACAAACCTAGTTTGAGCTACTTTATGCGCTAAAGTGCCAAAAAAGATTAAAAACCCTTAAAATCGAAACATAGCACGTAATTTCTAGCATATGAATATGATTTTAAATTCTAACCACTTCAACACAATATACATCTAGTAGTGTTATGCGCCAAGTTTCGTGCAAAACAAACCAAGTTTGAGCTATTTTATGCGCGAAATTGCCAAAAAAGCTTAAAAACCCTTATAATCGCAACTTACCACGTAATTTCTGACATATATGACTATGACTTTTTATTCCAACCAATTGAACACAATAATATATACCAAATAGTGTTGTGTGGCATGTTGGGCACAAAACAAACCAAGTTTGAGCTACTTTATGCGCGAAAGTCTTAATAAGCTTAAAAACCCTTAAAATCGAAACTTAGAATGAAATTTCTATCATATGACTAGGATTTTCAATTTTAACCACTTCAACACAATAATATATAACAAATAAGGTTGTGTGCCAAGTTTCGTGCAAAACAAACCAAGTTTCAGCAGCTACTTTATGCGCAAAAGTGCCAAAAAAGCTTTAAAACCCTTAAAATCGCAACTTAGTACGTAATTCAAGCATATGACTATGTTTTTAAATTCAAACCACTTCAATACAATAATATGTACCAAATAGGGCTGTGTGCCAAGTTTCGTGCTAAACAAACCTAGTTTGAGCTACTTTATGCGGTAAAGTGCCAAAAAAGATTAAAAACCCTTAAAATCGAAACATAACACATAATTTTATGCATTTGACTATGATTTTCAATTCTAACCACTTGAACAAATAATATATACAAAATATGGTTGTGTGACAAGTTTCGTGCTAAACAAACCTAGTTTGACCTATTTTATGCGCGAAAGTGACAAAAATGCTAAAAAACCCTTAAAATCGAAACTTAACACGTAACTTTATGCATATGACTATGATTATCAATTCTACCACTTCAAAAAAATAATATATACGAAATAGGGTTATGTGCCATGTTTCGTGCAAAACAAACCAAGTCTCAGCAACTTTATGCGCGAAAGTGCCAAAAAAGCTTTAAATCTCTTAAAATCACAACTTAGCACGTAATTCAAGCATATGACTATGATTTTCAATTCAAACCACTTCAACATAATAATATATACCAAATAGGGATTTGTGCCAAGTTTTGTGCTAAACAAACTTAGTTTGATTTACTTTATGTGCTAAAGTGCCAAAAAAGATTAAAAACCCTTAAATCGAAACATAGCACATAATTTTATGAATTTGACTATGATTTTCAATTATAACTACTTCAACGTAATAATATATACAAAATATAGTTGTGTGCCAAGTTTGTTGCTAACAGACCTAGTTTGAGCTACTTTATGAGCGAAAGTGCCAAAAAGCTAAAAAACCCTTAAAATCGAAACTTAAGACATAACTTTTTGCATATAACTATGATTTTCAATTCTAACCACTTCAACACAATAGTATATACGAAATAGGGTTATGGGCCAAGTTTCGTGCAAAACAAACCAAGTTTAAGCTACTTTATGCGCGAAAGTGCCAAAAACGCTTAAAGACCCTTAAAATCATAACTTAACACGTTACTTTATGCATATGACTATGATTTACAATTCTAACCACTTCAATAAATTCATATATACGAAATAGGGTTATGTGCCATGTTTCATGCAAAACAAACCAAGTTTAAGCTACTTTATGCGCGAAAGTGCCAAAAAAGCTTGAAACCCTTAAAATCGCAAGTTACCACGTAATTTTTAGTATATTACTATGATTTTAAATTCTAACCAATTCAACACAATAATATATTCCAAATAGAGTTGTGTGGCAAGTTTGGTGCAAAACAAACCAAGTTTGAGCTACTTTATGCGTAAAAGTTCCAAATAAGCTTACAAACCGTTAAAATCGAAACTTAGAATGAAATTTCTATCATATGAATATGACTTTCAATTGTAACCACTTCAACACAATAACATATACCAAATAGGGTTATGTGCCAAGTTTCGTGCAAAACAAACCAAGTTTAAGCTACTTTATGCGCGAAAGTGCCATAAAAGCTTTAAAACCCTTAAAATCGCAACTTAGCACGTAATTTCTAGCATACGAATATGATTTTAAATTCTAAACACTTCAACACAATATACACCAAGAAGTGTTGTGTGCCATGTTTCGTGCAAAACAAACTAAAGTTTGAGCTACTTTATGCGCGAAAGTGCCAAAAAAGCATAAAAACCCTTATAATCGCAACTTACCACGTAATTTCTGACATATATCAGTATGATTTTAAATTCCAACCAATTGAACACAATAATATATACCAAATACTGTTCTGTGGCAAGTTGGGCACAAAATAAACCATGCTTGAGCTACTTTATGCGCGAAAGTTCCAAATAAGCTTAAAAACCCTTAAAATCGAAACTTAGAATGAAATTTCTATCATATGACTATGATTTTCATTTTCAACCACTTCTACACAACAATATATACCAAATAGCGTTGTGTGCCAAGTTTCGTGCAAAACAAACCAAGTTTCAGCTACTTTATGCGCGAAAGTGCCAAAAAAGATTTAAAACCCTTAAAATTCGCAACTTAGCACGTAATTCAAGCATATGACTATGACTTTAAATTCAAACCACTTCAACACAATAATATGTACAAAATAGGGCTGTGTGCCAAGTTTCGTGCTAAACAAACCTAGTTTGAGCTACTTTATGCGCGAAAGTGCCTAAAAAGATTAAAACCCTAACAAATCGAAACATAGCACATAACGTTAGGCATTTGACTATGATTTTCAATTCTAACCACTTCAACAAATAATATATACAAAATATGGTTGTGTGACAAGTTTCGTGCTAAACAAACCTAGTTTGAGCTACTTCATGCGCGAAAGTGGCAAAAATGCTAAAAAAACACTTAAAATCGAAACATAACACGTAATTTTATGCATATGACTATGATTTTCAATTCTAACCACTTCAAAAAAATAATATATACGAAATAGGGTTATGTGCCATGTTTCGTGCAAAACAAACCAAGTTTCAGCAACTTTATGCACGAAAGTGCCAAAAAAGCTTAAAATCCCTTAAAATCGCATCTTGGCACGTAATTCAAGCATATGACTATGATTTTAAATTCAAACCACTTCAACATAATAATATACACCAAATAGGGCTGTGTGGCAAGTTTCGTGCTAAACAAACCTAGTTTGATTTACTTTATGCGCTAAAGTGCCGAAAAAGATTAAAAACCCTTAAAATCAAAACATAGCACATAATTTTATGCATTTGACTATGATTTTCAATTCTAACCACTTCAAAAAATAATATATACAAAATATGGTTTTGTTCAAAGTTTCGTGCTAAACAAACCTATTTTGAGCTACTTTATGCGCGAAAGTGCCAAAAAATCTAAAAAAACCCTTAAAATCCAAACTTAACACGTAACTTTATGCATATGACTATGATTTTCAATTCTAACCACTTCCACACAATAATATATACGAAATAGGGTTATGTGCCGAGTTTTGTTCAAAATAAACCATGTTTAACCTACTTTATTCGCGAAAGTGCTAAAAAATCTTAAAAACCCGTAAAATCGAAACTTAACACGTAACTTTATGCATATGACTATGATTTTAAATTCTAACCACTTCAACAAAATCATATATAAGAAATAGGGTTATGTGCCAAGTTTCATGCAAAACAAACCTAGTTTAAGCTACTTTATGCGCGAAAGTGCCAAAAAAGCTTAAAACCCTTAAAATCGCAACTTTGCATGTAATTTCTAGTATATTACTACGATTTTAAATTCTAACCAATTCAACACAATAATATATACAAAATAGAGTTGTGTAGCAAGCTTGGTGCAAAAAAAAACCAAGTTTGCGCTACTTTATGCGCGAAAGTGCCAAAAAAGCTTTAAAAGCCTTAAAATCGAAACTTAGCACGTTATTTCTAGAATATGACTATGATTTTCAACTCTAACCACTTCAACACAATATACCACATGTAGTGTTTTGTGCCAAGTTTCGTGCAAAGCAAACCAAGTTTGAGCTACTTTATGCGCGAAAGTCCTAAAAAAGCTTAAAACCCTTATAATTGCAACTTAGCACGTAATTTCTAACATATATGACTATGATTTTAAATTCCAACCAATTGAACACAATAATATATACCAAATAGTGTTGTGTGGCAAGTTTGGTGCAAAACAAACCAAGTTTGAGCTACTTTATGCGTAAAAGTTCCAAATAAGCTAACAAACCCTTAAAATCGAAACTTAGCATGAAATTTCTATCATATGAATATGACTTTCAATTCTAACCACTTCAACACAATAACATATACCAAATAGGGTTATGTGCCAAGTTTCGTGCAAACAAAACGAAGTTTAAGCTACTTTATGCGCGAAAGTGCCAAAAAAGCATCAAAACCCTTAAAATCGCAACTTAGCACGTAATTTGTAGGATATGAATATGATTTTAAATTCTAACCACTTCAACACAATATACACCAAGTAGTGTTGTGTGCCAAGTTTCGTGCAAAACAAACTAAAGTTTGAGCTACTTTATGCGTGAAAGTGCCAAAAAAGTTTAAAACCCTTATAATCGCAACTTACCTCGTAATTTCTGACATATATGACTATGATTTTAAATTCCAACCAATTGAACACAATAATATATACCAAATAGTGTTGTGTGGCAAGTTGGGCACAAAACAAACCAAGGTTGAGCTACTTTATGCGCGAAAGTTCCAAATAAACTTAAAAACCTTTAAAATCGAAACATAGAATGAAATTTCTATCATATGACTATGATTTTCAATTTTAACCACTTCAACACAATAATATATACCAAATAGGGTTGTGTGCCAAGTTTCGTGCAAAACAAACCAAGTTTAAGCTACTTTATGCGCGAAAATGCCAAAAAAGCTTTAAAATTCTTAAAATCGCAACTTAGCACGTAATTCAAGCATATGACTATGATTTTAAATTCAAACCACTTCAACACAATAATATGTACCAAATAGGGCTGTGTGCCAAGTTTCGTGCTAAACAAACCTAGTTTGAGCTACTTTATGCGTGAAAGTTCCGAATAAGCTTAAAAACTCTTAAAATCGAAACGTAGAATGAAATTTCTATCATATGACTATGATTTTCAATTTAACCACTTCAACACAATAATATATACCAAATAGGGTTGTGTGCCAAGTTTCGTGCAAAACAAACCAAGTTTCAGCTATTTTATGCGCGAAAGTGCCAAAAAATCTTTAAATCCCTAAAAATCGCAACTTAGCACGTAATTCAAGCATATGACTATCATTTTCAAATCAAACCACTTCAACACAGTAATATATATACCAAATAGGGCTGTGTGCCAAGTTTCGTGCTAAACAAACCTAGTTTGATCTACTTTATGCGCTAAAGTGTCAAAAAAGATTAAAAACCCTTAAAATCGAAACATAGCACATAATTTTATGCATTTGACTATGATTTTCAATTCTAACCACTTCAACACAATAATATATACAAAATATTGTTGTGTGCCAAGTTTCGTGCTAAACAAACCTAGTTTGAGCTACTTTATGCGCGAAAATGCCAAAAAAACTAAAAACCGTTAAATTCGAAACTTAACATGTAACTTTATGCATATGACTATGATTTTAAATTCTAACCACTTCAACACAATAATATATATAAAATAGGGTTATGTGCCAAGTTTCGTGAAAACAAACCAAGTTTAAGCTACTTTATGCGCGAAAGTGCCAAAAAAGTTTAAAAACCCTTAAAATCGAAACTTAACACGTTATTTTATGCATATGACTATGATTTTCAATTCTAACCACTTCAACACTATCATATATACGAAATAGGGTTATGTGCCAAGTTTAAAGCAAAACAAACAGAGTTTAAGCTACTTTATGCGCGAAAGTGCCACAAAAGTTTAAAAACCCTTAAAATCGCAACTTAGCACGTAATTCAAGCATATGACTATGATTTTTATTTCTAACCACTTCAACACAATAATATATACCAAATAGGGCGGTGTGCCAAGTTTCGTGCTAAACAAACCTAGTTTTAGCTACTTTATGCACAATAGTGCCAAAAAAGATTAAAAACCCTTAACATCGAAATATAGCACATAAATTTATGCATATGAATACGATTTTCAATTCTAACCACTTCAACACAATAATATATACAAAATATGGTTGTGTTCCAAGTTTCGTGCTATACAAACCTAGTTTGATCTACTTTATGCGCGAAAGTGCCAATAAAACTTAAAAACCTTTAAAATCGAAACTTAACATGTAACTTTATGCATATGACTATGATTTTCAATTCTAACCACTTCAACACAATAATATATACGAAATAGGGTTATGTGCCAAGTTTCGTGCAAAACAAACCAAGTTTATGCTACTTTATGCGCGAAAGTGCCAAAAAAGCTTAAAAACCCTTAAAATCGCAACTTAGCACGTAATATCTAGCATATGAATATGATTTTAAATTCTAACCACTTCAACACAATATACACCAAGTAGTGTTGTGTGCCAAGTTTCGTGCAAAACAAACCAAGTTAAAGTGCCAAAAAAGCTTAAAGACCCTTAGAATCGCAACTTACACGTAATTTCTAACATATATGACTATGATTTTAAATTCCAACCAATTGAACACAATAATATATACCAAATAGTCTTGTGTGGCAAGTTGGGCGCAAAACAAACCAAGTTTCAGCTACTTTATGCGCGAAAGTTTCAAATAAGCTTAAAAACCCTTAAAATCGAAACTTAGAATGAAATTTCGATCATATGACTATGATTTCCAATTCTAACAACTTCAATATAATAATATATACCAAATAGGGTTGTGTGCCAAGTTTCGTGCAAAACAAACCAAGTTTCAGCTACTTTATGCGCGAAAATGCCTAAAAAGCTTTAAAACCCTTAAAATCGCAACTTTGCACATAATTCAAGCATATGAGTATAATTTTCAATTCAAACCATTTCAAGACAATAAGATATACCAAATAGGGTTGTGTGCCAAGTTTCGTGCTAAAAAACCTAGTTTGATCTATTTTATGCGCTAAAGTGCCAAAAAAGATTAAAAACCCTTAAAATCGAAAAATAGCACATATTTTTTTGCATTTAGCTATGATTTTAAATTCTAACCACTTCAACACAATAATATATACGAAATAGGGTTATCTGCCAAGTTTCGTGCAAAACAAACCAAGTTTTAGCTACTTTATGCGCGAAAGTGCCAAAAACGCTTAAAGACCCTTAAAATCGAAGCTTAACACGTAACTTTATGCATATGACTATGAATTTCTATTCTAACCACTTCAACACAATCATATATATGAAATAAGCTTATGCGCCAAGTTTCATGCAAAACAAACCAAGTTTAAGCTACTTTATGCGCGAAAGTGCCAAAAAAGCTTAAAAAACCCTTAAAATCGCAACTTATCGCGTAATTTCTAGTATATCACTATGATTTTAAATTCTAACCAATTCAACACAATAATATATACCAAATAGTGTTGTGTGGCAAGTTTGGTGCAAAACAAACCAAGTTTGAGCTACTTTATGTTCGAAAGTGCCAAAAAAGCTTTAAAACCCTTAAAATCGCAACTTAGCACGTAATTTCTAACATATATGACTATGATTTTAAAATCCAACAAATTGAACACAAAAATATATACCAAATAGTGTTGTGTGGCAAGTTTGGTGCAAAACAAACCAAGTTTGAGTTACATTATGGGTGAAAGTTCCAAATAAGCTTACAAACCCTTAAAATCGAAACTTAACATGAAATTTTTGTCATATGAATATGATTTTCAATTATAACCAATTCAACACAATAACATATACCAAATAGGGTTGTGTGCAAGGTTTCCTAGAAAACAAACCAAGTTTCAGCTACTTTATTGCGCGAAAGTGCCAAAAAAGCTTTAAAAGCCTTAAAATCGCAAATTAGCACGTAATTCAAGCATATGACTGTTATTTTCAATTCAAACCACTTCAAGACAATAATATATACCAAATAAGCCAGTGTGCCAAGTTTTTTGCTATACAAACCGAGTTTGATCTACTTTATGCGCCAAAATGCCAAAAAAGAATAAAAACTCTTAAAATCGAAACATAGCACATAATATTATGCATTTGACTATGATTTTCAATTCTAACCACTTCAACACAATAATATATACAAAATATGGTTGTGTGCCAAGTTTCGTGCTAAACAAACCTAGTTTGAGCTACTTTATGCGCGAAAGTGCAAAAAAATCTAAAAAACCTTTAAAATCGAAACTTAACACGTAACTTTATGCATATGACTATGATTTTCAATTCTAACCACTTTAACACAATAATATATACGAAATAGGGTTATGTGCCATGTTTCGTTCAAAACAAACCAAGTTTAAGCTACTTTATGCGCGAAAGTGCAAAAAAAGCTTAAAAACCCTTAAAATCGAAACTTAACACGTAACTTTATGCATATGACTATCATTTTGAATTCTAACCACTTCAACACAATCATATTTATGAAATGGGGTCATGCGCCAAGTTTCATACAAAACAAACCAACTTTAAGCTACTTTATGCGCGAAATTGCAAAAAAAGCTTAAAACCCTTAAAATCGCAACTTAGCACGTAATTTCTAGTATATGATTATGATTTTAAATTCAAATCAATTCAACACAATAATATGTACCAAAGAGTGTTGTGTGGCAAGTTTTGTGCAAAACAAACTAAGTTTGAGCTACTTTATGCGTGAAAGTGCCAAAAAGGCTTAAAAACCCTAAAAAGCGAAATTTAGCACGTAATTTCTAGCATATGACTATGATTTTCAACTCTAACCCCTTCAACACAATATATAACTAATAGTGTTGTGTGCCAAGTTTGGTGCAAAACAAACCAAGTTTGAGCTACTTTATGCGCGAAAGTACCAAAAAAACCTTTAAAACCCTTATAATCGCAACTTAGCACGTATTTTCTAAAAACCAATTGAACACAATAATATATAAAAAATAGTGTTGTGTGGCAAGTTTGGTGAAAAACAAACCAAGTTTGACCTACTTTATGCGTGAAAGTTCCAAATAAGCTTACAAACCCTTAAAATCGAAACTTAGCATGAAATTTCTATCATATGAATATGATTTTCAATTCTAACCACTTCAACACAATCATATATACGAAATAGGGTTATGTGCCAAGTTTCATGCAAAACAAATAAACTTTAAGCTACTTTATGCGCGAAAGTGCCAAAATAGCTTAAAACCATTAAAATCGCATGTTAGCACGTAATTTCTAGTATATAATTTTGATTTTATATTCTAACCAATTCAACACAATAATATGTACCAAATAGTGTTGTGTGGCAAGTTTGGTGCAAAACAAACCAAGTTTGAGCTACTTTATGCGCGAAAGTGCCAAAAAACCTTAAAAACCCTTAAAATCGAAACATAGCACATTATTTTATGCATCTGACTACGATTTTAAATTCTAACCACTTTAACACAATAATACATACAAAATATGGTTGTGTTCCAAGTTTCGTGCTAAACAAACCTAGTTTGAGCTACTTTATGCGCGAAAGTGCCAAAAAAGCTTAAAAACCCTTAAAATCGAAACTTAACATGTAACTTTATGCATATGACTATGATTTTCAATTCTAACCACTTCAACACAATAATATGTACATAATAGGGTTAAGTGGCAAGTTTCGTGCAAAACAAACCAAGTTTAAGCTACTTTATGCGCGAAAGTGCCAAAAAAGCTTAAAAACCCTTAAAATCGCAACTTAGCACGTAATTTCTAGCATATGAATATGATTTTAAATTCTAACCACTTCAACACAATATACACCAAGTAGTGTTGTGTGCCAAGTTTCATGCAAAACAAACCAAGTTTGAGGAATTTTATTCGCGAATGTGCCAAAAAAGCTTAAAAACCCTTATAATCGCAACTTACCACGTAATTTCTAACATATATGACTATGATTTTAAATTCCAACCAATTAAACACAATAATATATACCAAATAGTGTTGTGTGGCAAGTTAAGCGCAAAACAAACCAAGTTTGAGGTACTTTTTGCGCTAAAGTTCCAAATAAGCTTAAAAATCCTTAAAATCGAAACTTAGAATTAAATTTCTATCATACGACTATAATTTTCAATTCTAACCACTTCAACACAATAATATATACCAAATAGGGTTGTGTGCCAAGTTTTGTGCGAAACAAACCAAGTTTCAACTACTTTATGCGCGAAAGTGCCAAAAAAGCTTAAAACCTTTAAAATCGCAACTTAGCACGTAATTTCTAGTATATGATTATGATTTTCAATTCTAACCAATTCAACACAATAATATGTACCAAATAGTGTTGTGTGGCAAGTTTGGTGCAAAAAAAACCAAGTTTGAGCTATTTTATGCGCGAAAGTGCCAAAAAACCTTAAAAACCCTTAAAATCGAAACATAGCACATAATTTTATGCATCTAACTACGATTTTAAATTCTAACCACTTCAACAAAATATATACCAAGTAGTGTTGTGTGCCAAGTTTCGTGCAAAGCAAACCAAGTTTAAGCCACTTTATGCGAGAAAGTGCCAAAAAAGCTTAAAAACCCTTATAATCGCAACTTAGCACGTAATTTCTAACATATATGACTATGGTTTTAAATTCCAACCAATTGAACACAATAATATATACCAAATAGTTTTGTGTGGCAAGTTTGGTGAAAAACAAACAAAGTTTGAGCTAATTTATGCATGAAAGTTCCAAATAAGCTTAAAACCCTTAAAATTGAAACTTAGAATGAAATTTCTATCATATGAATATGATTTACAATTCTAACCACTTCAACACAATAATATATACAAAATAAGGTTGTATGCAAAGTTTCGTGCTAAACAAACCTAGTTTGAGCTACTTTATGTCCTAAATTGCCAAAAAAGATTAAAAACCCTTAAAAACGAAACATAGCACCTAATTTTATGCATATGACTATGATTTTAAATTCTAACCACTTCAACACAATAATATATACCAAATAGGGCTGTGTGCCATGTTTCGTGCTAAACAAACCTAGTTTGAGTAACTTTATGCGCTAAAGTGCCAAAAAAGATTAAAAACCCTTAAAATCGAAACATAGCACATAATTTTATGCATTTGACTATGATTTTCAATTCTAACCACTTCAACACAATAATATATACAAAATATGGTTGTGTGCCAAGTTTCGTGCTAAACAAACCTAGTTTGAGCTACTTTATGCGCGAAAATGCCAAAAAAGCTAAAAATCCCTTAAATTCAAAACTTAACACGTAAATTTATGCATATGACTATGATTTTCAATTCTAACTACTTGAACATAGTAATATATACGAAATATGGTTGTGTGCCAAGTTTCGTGCTAAACAAATCTAGTTTGAGCTACTTTATGTGCGAAATTGCCAAAAAAGCTTAAAAACCCTTAAAATCGCAACTTAGCACGTAATTTCTAGCATATGACTATGATTTTAAATTCTAACCACTTCAACACAATATACACCAAGTAGTGTTGTGTGCTATGTTAACAAACCAAGTTTGAGCTACTTTATGCGCGAAAGTGCCAAAAAAGCTCAAAAACCCTTATAATCGCAACTTAGCACGTAATTTCTAACATATATGACTATGATTTTAAATTCCAACCAATTGAACACAATAATATATACCAAATAGTATTGTGTGGCATGTTGGGCGCAAAACAAACCTAGTTTGAGCTACTTTATGCGTGAAAGTTCCAAATAACTTTAAAAACCCTTAAAATCGAAACTTAGAATGAAATTTCTCTCATATGACTATGATTTTCAATTCTAACCACTTCAACACAATAATAGATACCAAATAGGTTGTGTGCCAAGTTTCGTGCCAAGCAAACCAAGTTTCAGCTACTTTATGCGCAAAAGTGCCAAAAAAGCTTTAAATCCCTTAAAATCGCAACTTAGCACGTAATTCAAGCATATGACTATGATTTTCAATTCAAAGCCCTTCAACACAATGATATATACCAAATAGGGTTGTGTGCCAAGTTTCGTGCTAAACAAACCTAGTTTGAGCTACTTTATGCGCTAAAGTGCCAAAAAAGATTAAAACCCCTTAAAATCGAAATATAGCACATAATTTTATGCATTTGACCATGATTTTCAATTCTAACCACTTCAACACAATAATATATACAAAAATGGTTGTGTGCCAATTTTCGTGCTAAACAAACCTAGTTTGAGCTACTTCATGCGCGAAAATGCCATAAAAGCTAAAAAACCCTTAAAATCGAAACTTAGCACGTAACTTTATGCATATGACTATGATTTTCAATTCTTACCACTTCAACACAATATCATATACGAAATACGGTTATGTGTCATGTTTCGTGCAAAACTCTAACAACCCGACTTACCGTTGACTAGGTAAACAGAGTCTTCACTGGGTTCGTTTGCCAAGAAACTGGAATCTCACTTCCAAAACTCAAGCAAAGGGTTCACAATCTCTTCAATGTCACTAACTCAGCTAAATCCCAAAACCAACATCTAACTATTACACAAGATAATCATACAATTCTGTACAAGTCCGATATAACCAGCATAGCCAAAATAAGTTTACATTTATCCGAAATTTCTAATACAACTCTATAATTCCTAAGTACTCAGCTCAATTAAAATCCTTGGAAGCTCTATTCACCTCCGCCAATCCATTATTCCCCACTGGTTCCGATCTGTAGACAAGCGAAAAGATGGAAACAACAGGGAATCAGATTAAACTGAATGAGAAGTAACAATCCAAAACAACAAAACACAGTAATTCAAATCGTAGGTTTAAAAGCAACATCAGTTCCCTAGATCTATGTGCGCACAGGGAGTCTAGTTTGAGAGGTGCCCCATATCTCTAAGGCTATGTCGCTCTCGGGTGAAGCTAGTCAATATCTCAATGACAATTCGCTTCAAAAATAGGGAGCAGGGAACAATGTTCCTCAACTCCGTCAATGACCAGCTCGCAAGCCCGATCCATTGACCATATCATAATATCAGCATAAACATTCACAACAACATTTGTCTCAACAATTTCCAATCTCAAAAGAGCTTTAGTAACAAGTTTATTTTCAAGAAAGTAGTCTGATCAGACCCTTTAAGGGACTGCTATTGCTCACCAACAAGACGCTTCAATGAGCCGTGATCGATTCGCGGCAAACAGCTAGAATGGTTCCTCGATAACGTCGCCTCCTGAAGCATAACAAACATAACATCACAACAAAGCGTTCGATACTACAAACTAGGTTCATATAGCTCATTGCATCTCCTCCTAAGACCGCATCTTAGCCAAGAGTTATGCTAGCATTCTACCCTTTAAAATCTCACAGCCGATTCAAGAATATCAATTACCCAATACTTCCTTATAAACAACCATGTTCCACCAATTTCGTAAATTCAATGTCCATCCATCTCATACTTACATATCAAGATTCACAAGGATTTAAGGTTACACCAAGACCCTTAATCTATTAGAATGTATTTGATTAAACACAAAGGTCATTGTTCTTCCTACAATCAACAAGTCTCAACAGAATCTAATACATCACCCAAAAATATTTAATTATCCAATTAACTTCCGTATCGCTTGATCCCAAATTAGGAATCCCGTAATGGTTTTAGGACACCTCTTACTAAAACAGACATAACTCACTCATACGGAAACCAAATGAGACGATTTAAGTGGCTACGCGACCATTACTCAGAGCTCTACTATTCTTATTCAGACAATAAAACACAGAAACAATTAGAACGATCCCAAAATAGCCAAAATAGAAGGTTCATTATGGATCTTCAAGACAGCCTGCTAGTATTTCACTATTTTTAACATAACTCTCTCATATAAACTCATTTTGGAGCGATTCAAGCGCCCACTTGATCGCAACTCAAAGCTCTACAAATCTCATGAAGACACCAAAACCCCAAAACGACTCTAACTATTTCAAAAACAGCAACACAAATTCGGACAGAACAAAACAGAACCTCATTGTCGATCTTTATGACAGTCTACTTGTATTTTGGACATAACTTTCTCATACGAACTCATCTCGGGGTGATTCAAGTGCCCACATGACCGCGACTCAATGTTCTACAAATCTCAACCTGACATAAGAACCCAAAAACAATCAGAACCATCCCCAAAATAGCCAAAACAGAAAGTTCAGTTTCGAAACTAAAATTTCAAAATCCACAATACCAAGTTTAATACTGGAAACCAAATAACCCAAATAATCAATACTAATCAACACTAGCAAGAACCCAATTACTAATTAAACTCATATACTCAAATTAAATTCAAGTTGATGCTTAAATTTGATTTAAAAACCCCAAATTGAATCCACAAATACCAAACTACTTTAAAACATTCAATTAATACTTAGATAGAATAATTTGTGGGTTACCTCAATCACCATTGAAGGACCTTTCAACTTTCAATCTTGATGAACTTCAATTTGAGTCACAAAATCCCCAAATCAATTTACAAAACCCTAACATTTAAATTTGAAAACAAAACAACAAAAGAGGGAAAAGTGGTTACCAACAATAAAGCGAGGAGGTGGTGGAACTGTCGACGTTGGTGGCTAGCGTGGTGGCGGTGTTGGCTGAGCAAAGAGAAAGAGGAGTGGAGGGTAGCCATGGTTAGGAATTTGAAGTTAAAAAGATGATGAGGATGATGAAAGAAATGGGGAAGGGGTATGATGGTTAGATGGGGATAAGAATAGGTTTTATTTTCAGCTTTGATTCATTAAATTCTATTAAAGTCGTCTCATCGTAAGACAGTCTTATATAAGACATGTTGTAAGGGTATAATAGACGATTTATGAAATAAGTAATTGGTAGTATATAGGGGTGAAACTTATTCGGATTAAAACCGCAATCCAAACCGAATAACAAATATGGTTTGGTGATTTTTTAAATTTGGTTTGGATTAGGTTCGTAAATTTAAAAACCTAAATAATTAGGTTTGGATTAGGTTTTGAATTTTTAAAAACCAAAAACCGCATTACTAGACCAAACACCGAAATATTTATTTGACCGTAATTTTAAGGGTAAGACCGTAATTTTAAAACCTAATTTAAAAAACTACAACTATTTATTTGACCGTAATTCATTTGACCGCTAAATCAATGAATCAAAACAAAAACCCTTAATCCTTATTACCAGGTATTTAGGGGTGAAAGTCGATCAAATTGCCAAATTCCTGAAAACCCTTGTTTTACACAGCGCCGTCCCCTTCCCCTTTTTTTCATTCTCTCTCTAAATTCTAAATTCCTGAAAACCCTAAGCCTAATCCCGCCGCTCCTCTCCAGCCAGTTCGCCACCGCCACTCCTCTCCAGCCGGTCCAACCGTCCAAGTAAGTCTTCTTCCATTTTTTTTTGTTCGATTTGATTTTGTGTTTAATTTTATGGGTTTAATGTGTTCGTTTAGGGTTAGATTTAGGGTTTTTTGTATTTAATCTTTGTTTTTTGTGTTTAATCTTTGTTTTTCGTGTTTAATCTTTGTTCGATTTAGTCTTCTTCCATTTTTTTTTGTTCTTAATCTTTGTTTCGTGTTCGATTTAGTCTTGTTCCACTTTTTTTTTGTTCGATTTGATTTTGTGTTTAATTTTCTGGGTTTAATGTGTTCGTTTAGGGTTAGATTTAGGGTTTTTTGTATTTAATCTTTGTTTTTTGTGTTTAATCTTTGTTTTTCGTGTTTAATCTTTGTTCAATTTAGTCTTCTTCCATTTTTTTTTGTTCTTAATCTTTGTTTCGTGTTCGATTTAGTCTTGTTCCATTTTTTTGTTCTATTGTTCTTTTTCAAGATGTCGAACCCAGAAATTGATACTGCTGGAACAGAGACCTCAACGGCCTCTAAAGCAACCATTGGCACTGTTCGAAAGCGGATGAAGGATCGTTCCGGCGTATGGGATCACTTCGTAAAGATTGAAACAGAATCTGGACTGCAAGCCAAATGCAAATACTGTTCAATTCAATACAAATATAATAGTAAGAGGAATGGAACAAGCACTTTGTGGGCACACATTTCAAAGTGTCGTAAGTATCCTTACAATGTTCCTAAAGACTCTAAGTCTAAACAAAGTTTGCTTTCATTTCCAGTTGCTAAAGAAACTGGGGGTGCTTCCAGTGGCTTAGTTGTTCATAAGTTTGATGCAGGAAAGCTTAGAAAAGGTTTGTCATATATGATAATTGTTGATGAGTTGCCTTTTAAGTTTGTTGAAGGCCAAGGATTTAAGTATTTTTGTAGTCTAATGGAGCCTAGGTTTCATGTACCATCTAGGATTACTGTAGCAAAAGATTGTTATGAAACATACTTAACTGAAAAAAGAAAGTTAAAATCATTTTTAAAGAGTTGTAACTCTAGAGTATCTTTAACCACTGATTCATGGACTTCTGTGCAACAAATTAATTATATGGTCTTAACAGCTCATTTCATAGATAATGATTGGAAATTACAAAAAAAAATATTGAACTTTATTCCTGTCTCTAGTCATAAGGGTGATGAAATTGGTAGGGCAATTGAGAAATGTTTAATTGAATGGGATCTTGAGAAAATTTTTTGCATAACTGTTGACAATGCTAGTTCTAATGACGTGGCTATAGGGTATATGCAGAAAAAAATTAATGCTTGGAAAACTGGAATTCTTAAGTGTCGTTTTCTTCATATGCGTTGTGTTGCTCATATCATAAATTTGGTTGTTAGTGATGGAATGAAACACGTGGATAATTCTGTTGTGCGTGTTAGGCAAGCAGTGAGGTTTATCAAACAATCTCCTGCAAGGTTGTTAAAGTTTAAAAAGTGTATTGTAGCTGCTAAGATTATAACTAAAAAGTTGTTATGTCTTGATGTTTGTACAAGGTGGAATTCCACCTATCTCATGTTAGAGGCTGCACTTGTTCTTGAGGATGTATTTAAGAGGTATTGTGAAGAAGATCCTTATTATGCTAGTGAGTTAAAGGATAGAGAGGGAAAGGGTAAACCTGAAATTGCTGATTGGGATAATGTTAGAAGGTTTTGTCAGTTTCTAGAAAGCTTTTACGATCTTACTTTGCGTGTTTCTGGCTCTTTATATGTGACTGCAAACATATTTTTTCACGAACTTGTGAATATTTCTGCTCTTTTGAAAGATTTAATTGATTCTGATGATATAGCAATGTCTCTAATGGCTAGTGTAATGAAGGATAAGTATGATAAATATTGGGGTGATCCTGAAAAAATTAATTTGTTGATTTTTGTTGCTGTGGTACTTGATCCCCGTTATAAACTTGAGTATGTTGAGTGGATGTTAGTTGAGGTTTATGGTTCAAGTGTTGGGAATTCACTTGCAAAAAAGGTGAAGGAAGCTTTGTTTCTTTTATTTGAGGAGTATAGAGGTTCACACTCTAATGATGTTCATAAAGAAGAAATTTCAGCTACTAGTAAAGATGATAATGCTTGTGTTGCCTCACAAAAAAAAATTGAGATGTTGAAAAACAAGTGGAAGAAACAGAAATATGAGAAAGAGGGTGAATTGAAACTTGAGTTGGAGAAATATTTAGATGAAGATACCAAAGAAGATTGTGAGAACTTTGATATTTTAGGTTGGTGGAAGTTTAATTGTAGTAGGTTTCCTATTACTAGAAAGATAGCACGTGATGTACTAGCGGTCCCCGTATCTACTGTGGCATCGGAGAGTGCATTTAGCACAAGTGGGAGGGTTCTTGATGTGTTTAGGAGTTCCCTTGCTCCTGCGACGGTTCAAAGTCTTGTTTGTTCTCAAGATTGGTTACGTTCATCTCCTATCCCGGTGTTTTTTGAAGAGCACATGGAAGAAGTAGAGCACATTGAAGAAGGTAAATTTTATTTATTTATTAATATAGTTTCAATATATCACATAAATTGTAATTGTTTGTTTTTCATAACTTGTAGAGTTGATGAAGATGTCAATTGTTGATGAAAAGGATGGGATGATTCCAGAGACAGTTGAAATTGATGAATGATGATTAATGCATATGATATGATGACTTTGTTAGTTTTAGTGATTTGGAAGGCTTTTTTTGTATTTTACAAGACTTTGTTTATTATTTTGCAAGATTTGTTATTTTGAATGACTTTGTAAGACATTATTTCTATTATTATTAATCTTGTATGATTTGCTATTCGGTCCAAAAATTAGTTATTCGGTCTCAAAAAATTCGGTCTGGGCGGTTCGGTTCGGTCTAAAGATATAAAATGCGGTTCGGTTCGGTTCGGTCTTAAAATATGGAGACCGAATAAAATATGGTTCGATTTGGTTTTGATGAAAGTCCAAACCGTAGACCGAACTTTCACCCCTAGTAGTATAAATAAGGATTAAATTTAGGAATTTAATTTTCAGTACTTTATTCAAATTTATTTTTATAAAGATAAGATAGTAATCAATTAATTAACTATAATCAAAATACACTTTTATCGAAGTATTCTTTATACGAATTTAATACATTAAATAAAATATACCTCTTTCTTGAAAATGTTAACAAATCAAATACTTCAGTCAATATTATCAAAGTAATAATATTATTACTAGAATTAACTTACTTAATAACCCCAATAAGCTTAATAAACTTAAAATTAAACTTTATTGAATGTAGTCTATTTCAAAAACAAACTAAGTTTAAGCTACTTTATGCGCGAAAGTGCCAAAAAAGCTCCAAAACCCTTAAAATCGCAACTTAGCACGTAATTTCGAGCATATGACTATGATTTTAAATTCTAACCAATTTAACACAATAATATATACCAAACAGTGTTGTGTGGCAAGTTTGGTGCAAAATAAACCAAGTTTGAGCTACTTTATGCGCGAAATAGCCAAAGAAGCTTAAAAACCCTTATATTAACAATTTAGCACATAATTTCTAACATATATGACTATGATTTTAAATTCCAACCAATTGAACACAATAATATATACCTAATAGTGTTGTGTGGCAAGTTTGGTGCAAAACAAACCCAGTTTGAGCTACTTTATGCGCAAAAGTTCCAAATAAGCTTAAAATCCCTTAAAATCGAAAATTGAATGAAATTTCTATCGTATGATTATGATTTTCAATTCTAACCACTTCAACAAAATAACATATACCAAATAGGGTTGTGTGCCAAGTTAAGTGCAAAACAAACCAAGTTTAAGCTACTTTATGCGCGAAAGTGCCAAAAAAGCATAAAAACACTTAAAATCGCAACTTTGCACGTAATTCAAGCATGTGACTATGATTTACAATTTTAACCACTTCAACACAATAATATATACCAAATAGGGCTGTATGCCAAGTTTCGTGCTAAACAAACCTAGTTTGAGCTACTTTATACCTTAAAGTGCCAAAAAAGATTTAAAACCCTTAAAATCGAAACATAGCACATAATTTTATGAATATGAGTACGATTTTAAATTCTAACCACTTCAATACAAAATTTTATACAAAATATGGTTGTGTTCCCAGTTTCGTGCTAAATAAACCTAGTTTGAGCAACTTTACGCGCGAAAGTGTGAAAAAAGCTAAAAAAAACCCTTAAAATCAAAACTTAACACATAACTTTATGCAAATGACTACGATTTTCAATTCTAACCACTTCAACACAATAATATATACGAAATCGGGTTATGTGCCAAGTTTCGTGCAAAACAAACTAAGTTTAAGCTACTTTATGCACGAAAGTGCCAAAAAAGCTTAAAAACACTTAAAATCGCAACTTAACACGTAATTTCTAGCATATGACTAGAATTTTAAATTCTAACAAATTCAACACAATAATATATATGAAATAGTGTTGTGTGGCAAGTTTGGTGCAAAACAAACCAAGTTTGAGCTACTTTATGCGCGAAAGTGCCAAAAAAGCTTAAAAAACCTTATAATCGCAACTTAGCACGTAATTTCTAGCATATATGACTATGATTTTAAATTCCAACCAATAGAACACAATAAGATATACCAAATAGTGTTGTGTGTCAAGTTTGGTGCAGAACAAACCAAGTTTGAGCTACATTATGCACGAAAGCTCCAAATAAGCTTAAAAACCCTTGAAATCGAAACTTAGAATTTAATTTCTATCATATGACTATGATTTTGAATTCTAACCATTTCAACACAATAATATATTCCCTATAGTGTTTTGTGCCAAGTTTGATGCAAAACAAACAAAGTTTTAGCTACTTTATGCGCAAATGTGCCAAAAAAGCTTAAAAATGCTTAAAATCGCAGCTTAGCACGTAATTTAAAGCATATGACTATGATTTTCAATTCTAACCACTTCAACACAATAATATATACCAAATGGGGTTGTGTGCCAAGTTTCATTCAAAACAAACCAAGTTTGAGCTACAATACGCGCGAAAGTGCAAAAAAAGCATAAAACCCTTAAAATCGCAACGTAGAACGTAATTTCAAGCATATGACTATGATTTTAAATTCTAACCAATTCAACACAATAATATATACGAAATAGTGTTGTGTGGCAAGATTAGTTCAAAACAAACCAAGTTTGAGCTACTTTATGCGCGAAAGTTCCAAATAAGCTTAAAAACACTTAAATCACAACTTAGAATGAAATTTCTATCATATGACTATGATTTTCAATTCTAACCACTTCAACACAATAATATATACCAAAAAGGGTTGTGTGCAAGGTTTCGTGCAAAAGAAACCAAGTTTCAGCTATTTTATGCGCGAAAGTGCCAAAATAGATTAAAAACCCTTAAAATCGTAACTAAGGACGTACTTAAACTATGATTTTCAATTCTAACCACTTCAAGACAATAATATATACCAAATAGGGTTGTATGCATAGTTTCGTGCAAAACAAACCTAGTTTGAGCTACTTTATGCCTTAAATTGCCAAAAAAGATTAAAAACCCTTAAAAACGAAACATAGCACATAATTTTATGCATATGACGATGATTTTAAATTCTAACCACTTCATCACAATAATAAATAAAAAATATGGTTGTGTGCCAAGTTTCGTGCTAGACAAACATAGTTTGAGCAACTTTATGCGCGAAAGAGCCAAAAAAGCTAAAAAAACCCTTTACATCGAAACTTAGCACGTAACTTTATGCATATGACCATGATTTTCAATTCTAACCACTTCAAGACAATAATATATACCAAATAGGGTTATGTGCCAAGTTTCGTGCAAAATAAACCAAGTTTAAGCTACTTTATGCGCGAAAGTGCCAAAAAAGCTTAAAAACACTTAAAATCACAACTTAGCACGTAATTTCTAGCATATGACTAGGATTTTAAATTGTAACAAGTTCAACACAATAATATATACGAAATAGTGTTGTGTGGCAAGTTTGTTGCGAAACAAACCAATTTTGAGCTAGTTTATGCGCGAAAGTGCCAAAAAAGCTTAAAAACCCTTAAAATCGAAACTTAGCACGTAATTTCTAGCATATGACTAGTTTTTCAGATCTAACAACTTCAATACAATATACACCAAGTTGTGTTGTGTGCCAAGTTTCGTGCTAAACAAACCTAGTTTGAGCTACTTTATGTGCGAAAGTGCAAAAAAAGATAAAAAAAACTCATAAAATTGAAACTTAAAACGTAACATTATGCATATGACTATGATTTTGAATTCTAACCACTTCAACACAATAATATATACGAAATAGGGTTATGTGCCAAGTTTCATGCAAAACAAACTAAGTTTAAGCTACTTTATGCGCAAAAGTGCCAAAAAAGCTTAAAAACACTTAAAATCACAACTTATCACGTAATTTCTAGCATATGACTAGGATTTTAAATTCTAACAAATTCAACACAATAATATATACGAAATAGTGTTGTGTGGCGAGTTTGTTGCAAAACAAACCAATTTTAAGCTACTTTATGCGCAAAAGTGCCAAAAAAGCTTAATAAACCTTATAATCGCAACTTAGCACGTAATTTCTAACATATATGACTATGATTTTAAATTCCAACCAATAGAACACAATAAGATATACCAAATAGTGTTCTGTGTCAAGTTTGGTGCAAAACAAACCAAGTTTGAGCTACATTATGCACGAAAGTTCCAAATAAGCTTAAAAACCCTTAAAATCGAAGCTTAGATTTTAATTTCTATCATATGACAATGATTTTGAATTCTAACCACTTCAACACAATAATGTATTCCTTATAGTTTTTTTAGCCAAGTTTCACGCAAAACAAACCAAGTTTGAGCTTTATGCGCAAAAGAGCCAAAAAAGCTTAAAAACCCTTAAAAACGCAACTTAACACGTAATTTAAAGCATATGACTATGATTTTCATTTCTAACCACTTCAACGCAATAATATATACCAAATAGGTTTGTGTGCCAAGTTTTGTGCAAAACAAACCAAGTTTGAGCTACTTTATGCACGAAAGTGCCAAAAAAACTTAAAAACCCTTAAAATCGCAACGTAGAACGTAACTTCAAGCGTATGACTATGATTTTAAATTCTAACAAATTCAAAACAATAATATATACCAAATAGTGTTATGTGGCAAGACTGGTGCAAAACAAACCAAGTTTGAGCTACTTTATGCGCGAAAGTTCCAAATAAGCTTAAAAACCCTTAAATCGAAACTTAGAATGAAATTTCTATCATATGACTATGATTTTCAATTCTAACCACTTCAACACAATAATATATACCAAAAAGAATTGTGTGCAAGGTTACGTGCAAAACAAACCAAGTTTCAGCTATTTTATGCGCGAAAGTGCCAAAAAAGCTTAAAAACCCTTAAAATCGCAACTTAGCACGTAATTAAGGCATATGACTATGATTTTAAATTCTAACCACTTCAAGACAATAATATATACCAAATAGGGTTGTATGCAAAGTTTCGTGCTAAACAAACCTAGTTTGAGCTACTTTATGCCCTAAATTGCCAAAAAAGATTAAAAACCCTTAAAATCGAAATATAGCACATAATTTTATGCATATGACTATGATTTTAAATTCTAACCACTTCAACACAATAATATATACCAAATAGGGTTGTATGCAAAGTTTCGTGCTAAACAGACCTAGTTTGAGCTACTTTATGCCCTAAATTGCCAAAAAAGATTAAAAACCCTTAAAATCGAAACATAGCACATAATTTTATGCATATGACTATGATTTTAAATTCTAACCACTTCAACACAATAATATATAAAAAATATGGTTTTGTGCCAAGTTTCGTGCTAAACAAACCTAGTTTGAGCAACTTTATGCGAGAAAGTGCCATAAAAGCTAAAAAACCCTTAAAATCGAAACTTGGCACGTAACTTTATGCATATGACCATGATTTTCAATTCTAACCACTTCAACACAATCATATATATCAAATAGGGTTATGTGCCATGTTTCGTACAAAAAAAACCAAGTTTAAGCTACTTTATACGTGAATGTGCTAAAAAAGCTTAAAAACCCTTAATATCGCAACTTAGCACGTAATTTCTAGCATATGGCTATGATTTTAAATTCTAACAAATTCAACACAATAATATATACCAAATAGTGTTGTATGGCAAGTTTGGTGTGAAACACACCAAGTTTGAGCTACTTTATGCGCGAAAGTGCCAAAAAAGCTTAAAAACCCTTAAAATCGAAAATTAGCACGTAATTTTTAGCATATGACTATGATTTTCAGATCTAACCACTTCAGCACAATATACACCAAGTAGTGTTGTGTGCCAAGTTTCGTGCTAAACAAACCTAGTTTGAGCTATTTTATGTGCGAAATGGCCAAAAAAGCTAAAAAACCAATAAAATTGAAACTTAACACGTAACTTTATGCGTATGACTATGATTTTCAATTCTAACCACTTTAACACAATAATATATACGAAATAAGGTTATGTGCCGAGTTTCCTGCAAAAAAAACAAGGTTTAAGCTACTTTATACGCGAAAGTGCCAAAAAAGCTTAAAACCCTTAAAATCGCAACTTACGACCTAATTTCTAGCATATGACTATGATTTTAAATTCTAACCAATTAAACAAAATAATATATACCAAATAGTGTTGTGTGGCAAGTTTGGTGCAAAACAAACCAAGTTTAAGCTACTTTAAGCGCGAAAGTGTCAAAAAAGCTTAAAAACCCTTAAAATTAAAACTTAGCACGTAATTTCTAGCATATGACTATGATTTTCAGCTCTAACCACTTGAACACAATATACACCAAATAGTGTTGTGTGCCAAGGTTCATGCAAAGCGAACCAAGTTTGAGCTACTTTATGCGTGAAAGTGCCAAAAAAGCTTAAAAACCCTTATAATCGCAACTTGGCACGTAATTTCTAACATATATGACTATGATTTTAAATTCCAACCAATTGAACACAGTAATATCTACCTAATAGTGTTGTGTGGCATGTTTGGTGCAAAATAAACCAAGTTTGATCTACTTTATGCACGAAAGTTCCAAATAAGTTTAAAAACCCTTAAAATCGAAACTTAACATGTAACTTTATGCATATGACTATGATTTTCAATTCAAACTACTTTAACACAATAATATATACCAAAAAGGGTTGTGTGCAAGGTTTCATGCAAAACAAACCAAGTTTCAGCTATTTTATGCGCGAAAGTGCCAAAAAAGCTTAAAAACCCTTAAAATCGCAACTTAGCACGTAATTAAGGAATATGATTATTATTTTCAATTCTAAACACTTCAACACAATAATATATACCAAATAGGGTTGTATGCAAAGTTTCGTGCTAAACAAACCTAGTTTGAGATACTTTATGCCCTAAATTGCCAAAAAAGATTAAAAACCCTTAAAATCGAAACATAGCACATAATTTTATGCATATGACTATGATTTTAAATTATAACCACTTCAACACAATAATATTTAAAAATTATGGTTATGTGCCAAGTTTCGTGCTAAACAAACCTAGTTTGAGCAACTATATGCGCGAAAGTGCCAAAAAAGCTAAAAAACCCTTAAAATCGAAACTTACCACGTAACTTTATGCATATGACCATGATTTTCAATTCTAACCACTTCAACACAATAATATATACCAAATAGGGTTATGTGCCAAGTTTCGTGCAAAACAAACCAAGTTTAAGCTACTTTATGCGCGAAAGTGCTAAAAAAGCTTAAAAACCCTTAAAATCTCAACTTTGCACGTAATTTCTAGCATATGACTATGATTTTAAATTCTAACAAATTCAACACAATAATATATACCAAATAGTGTTGTGTGGCAAGTTTGGTGCGAAATACACCAAGTTTGAGCTACTTTATGCGCGTAAGTGCCAAAAAAGCTTAAAAAGCCTTAAAATCGAAACTTAGCATGTAATTTCTAACATATGACTATGATTTTCAGATCTAACCACTTCAACACAATATACACCAAGTAGTGTTGTGTGCCAAATTTCGTGCAAAACAAACCAAGTTTCATCTATTTTATGCACGAAAGTGCCAAAAAAGCTTAAAAACCCTTAAAATCGCAACTTAGCATGTAATTAAGGCATATGAATATGATTTTAAATTCTCACCACTTCAACACAATAATATAAACAAAATAGGGTTGTATGCAAAGTTTCGTGCTAAACAAACCTAGTTTGAGCTACTTTATGTCCTAAAGTGCCAAAAAAGATTAAAAACCCTTAAAAGCGAAAGATTGCACATAACTTTATGCATATGACTACGATTTTAAAATCTAACCACTTCAACAACATATTATATACAAAATATGGTTGTGTGCCAAGTTTCGTGCTAAACAAACCTAGTTTCAGCAACTTTATGAACGAAAGTGCCAAAAAAGCTAAAAAAACACTTAAAATCGAAACTTAGCACGTAACTTTATGCATATGACCATGATTTTCAACTCTAACCACTTCAACACAATAATATATACCAAATAAGGTTATGTGCCAAGGGTCGTGCAAAACAAACCAAGTTTGAGCTACTTTATGCGCGTAAGTGCCAAAAAAGCTTAAAAACCATTTAAACTTAGCACGTAATTTCTAGCATATAAATATGATTTTCAGCTCTAACCACTTCAACAAAATATACAGCAAGAAGTCTTCTGTGCCAAGTTTCGTGTAAAACAAACCAAGTTTGAGCTACTTTATGCGCGAAAGTGCCAAAAAAGCTTAAAAAACCTTATCAACTTTAACTTAGCAAGTTATTTTCTAACATATATGACAATGATTTAAAATTCCAAACCAAGTTTATGTGGCAAGTTTGGTGCAAAACAAACGAAGTTTGAGAAACTTTATGCACGAAAGTTCCAAATAAGCTTAAAAACCCTTAAAATCGAAACTTAGAATGTAATTTCAAGCATATGACTATGATTTTCTATTTTAACCACATCAGCACAATAATATATTCCAAATAGTGTTGTGTGCCATGTTTCGTGCAAAACAAATAAGGTTTGAGCTACTTTATGTGCGAAAATGTCAAAAAAGCTTGAAAACCCTTAAAATCACAACTTAGCACGTAATTTCAAGCATATGACTATGATTTTCTATTTTAACCACTTCAGCACAATAATATATACCAAATAGGGTTGTGTGCCAAGTTTTGTGCAAAACAAACCAAGTTTTAGCTACTTTATGCGCGAAAGTGCCAAAAAATCTTAAAACCCTTAAAATAGCAACTTAGCACGTAATTTCAAGCATATGACTATGATTTTTAACTCTAACTATTTCAACACAATCTACACCAATTAGTGTTGTGTCCGAGTTTCGTGCTAAACAAACCAAGTTTGAGCTACTTAATGCGCGAAAGTGCGAAAAAAGCTTAAAAACCCATAAAATCGCAACTTATCACGTAATTTCAAGCATATGACTATGATTTTTAATTCTAACCACTTCAACACAATAATATATACTAAATAGGGTTGTGTGCCAAATTTCGCACTAAACAAACGTAATTTGAGCTACTTTATGCGCGAAAATGCCAAAAAAGATTAAAAACCCTTAAAATTGAAACATAGCACATAATTTTATGCATAAGACTATGATTTATAATTCTAAACACTTCAACACAATAATATATACCAAATATGGTTGTGTGCCAAGTTTCTTGCTAAGCAAACCTCGTTTGAGCTACTTTATGCGCGAAAGTGCCAAAAACGCTAAAAATCCCTTAAAATCGAAACTTAGCACGTAATTTCTAACATATAACTATGATTTTCAACTCTAACCACATCAACACAATAATATATACTAAATAGGGTTGTGTGCCAAATTTCGCACTAAACAAACCTAATTTGAGCTACTTTATGCGCGAAAGTGCCAAAAAAGATTAAAAACCCTTAAAATTGAAACATAGCACATAATTTTATGCATAAGACTATGATTTTTAATTCTAAACACTTCAACACAATAATATATACCAAATATGGTTGTGTGCCAAGTTTCTTGCTAAGCAAACCTCGTTTGAGCTACTTTATGCGCGAAAGTGCCAAAAACGCTAAAAATCTCTTAAAATCGAAACTTAGCACGTAATTTCTAACATATAACTATGATTTTCAACTCTAACCACATCAACACAATAATATATACTAAATAGGATTGTGTGCCAAATTTCGCACTAAACAAACCTAATTTGAGCTACTTTATGCGCGAAAGTGCCAAAAAAGATTAAAAACCCTTAAAATTGAAACATAGCACATAATTTTATGTATAAGACTATGATTTTTAATTCTAAACACTTCAACACAATAATATATACCAAATATGGTTGTGTGCCAAGTTTCTTGCTAAACAAACCTAGTTTGAGCTACTTTATGCGCGAAAGTGCCAAAAACGCTAAAAATCCCTTAAAATCGAAACTTAGCACATAATTTTATGCATATGACTATGATTTTGAATTCTATCCACTTCAACACAATAACATATACCAAATAGGGTTATGTGTCAAGTTTCGTGCAAAACAAAACAAGTTTGATCGACTTTACGCGCGAAAGTGCCAAAAAAGCTTTAAAACCCTTAAAATTGCAACTTAGCACGTAATATAAGGCATATGACTATGATTTTCAATTATATCCACTTCAACACAATAAAATATACCAAATAGGGTTATGTGCTAGAGTTTCGTGCAAAACAAACCAAGTTTGAGCAAGTTTATGCGCGAAAGTGCCAAAAAAGCATAAAAACCCTTAAAATCGCAACATAGCACGTAATTTCAAACATATGACTATGACTTTCAATTCTAACCACTTCAACGCAATAATATATTTTGAATACTGTTGTGTGCCATGTTTCGTGCAAAACAAACAAGATTTGAGCTACTTTATGTGCTAAAGTGCCAAAAAAGCTTGGAAACCCTTAAAATCGCAACATAGCACGTAATTTCTAGCATATGACTATTATTTTTAATTCTAACCACTTCAACATTATAATATATACCAAATACTATTGTTTGCCAAGTTTTGTGCAAAACAAATAGAGTTTGAGCTTCTTTATGCGCGAAAGTGCCAAAAAAGATTAAAAACCCTTAAAATCGCAACTTAGCACGAAATTTCTACTATATATGACTATGATGTTAAATTCTAACATATTCAACACAATAATATATACCAAGTAGTGTTGTGTGGCAAGTTTGGTGCAAAACAAACTAAGTTTAAGCTACTTTATGCGCGAAGGTTCCAAATAATCTTAAAAACCCTTAAAATCGAAACTTAGAATGTATTCAATTCTAACCACTTGAACACTATAATATATTCCGAATAGTAATGTGTTCCATGTTTCAAGAAAAAGAAACAAGGTTTGAGCTACTTTATGCGCTAAAGTGCCAAAAAAGATTAAAAACCCTTAAAATCACAACTTAGTACGTAATTTCTAGCATATGACTATGATTTTCAATTCTAACCACTTCAACACAATAATATATACCAAATAGGGTTGTGTGCCATGTTTCGTGCTAAACAAACCTAGTTTTAGCTACTTTATGCGCGAAAGTGCCAAAAAAGCTTAGAAACCCTTAAAATTAAAACATAGCACGTAATTTTATGCAAATCACTATGATATTCTGATCTAACAACTTCAACACAATAATAGATACCAAATAGGGTTATGTTCAAAGTTTCGTGCAAAACAAACCATGTTTGAGTTACTTTATGCACGAAAGTGCAAAAAAAACCTATAAAACATTTATAATCGCAACTTAGCACGTAATTTCTAGAATTGACTATTATTTTCAATTCTAACCACTTCAACACAATATTATATACCAAACAGGGTTGTGTGCCAAGTTTCGTGCTAAACAAACCTAGTTTGAGCTACTTTATGCGCGAAAGTGCTAAAAAACGTTTCAAACCCTCAAAATCGCAACTTAGCTCGTAATGTCTAACATATGACTACGATTTTCAATTCTAACCACTTCAACAGAATAATATATACCAAATAGGGTTGTGTGCCATGTTTCGTGCTAAGCAAACCTAGTTTGAGCTACTCTATGCGCGAAAGTGCTAAAAAAGCTTAGGAACCCTTAAAATCGAAACATAGCACGTAAATTTATGAATATGACTATGATTTTCAATTCTAACCACTTCAACACAATAATAGATACTAAATGGGGTTATGTGCCAAGTTTCGTGCAAAACAAACCATGTTTGAGCTACTTTATTCGCGAAAGTGTCAAAAAACCTTTAAAACCCTTAAAATCGCAACTTAGCATGTAATTTCTAGCATTTGACTATGATTTACAACTGTAACCACTTCAACACAATAAACACTAAATAGTGTTGTGTGCCAAGTTTCGTGCACAACAGACCAAGTTTGAGCTACTTTATGCGCGAGAGTGCCATAAAAGATAAAAACCCTTAAAATGAAAACTTAGCACGTAATTTCTACCTTATGACTATGATTTTCAATTCTAAGCACTTCAACACAATAATATATGCCAAATAGTGTTGTTTGCCAAGTTTCGTGCAAAACAAATCAAGTTTGAGCTACTTTATGCGCGAAAGTGCCAAAAAAGATTAAAAACCCTTAAAATCGCAACTTAGCACGTAATTTCTACTATATATGACTATGATTTTAAATTCTAACCAATTCAACAGAATAATATATACCAAATAATGTTGTGTGACAATTTAGGTGCAAAACAAACTAAGTTTGTGCTACTTCATGTGCAAAAGTTCCAAATAAGCTAAAATACCCTTAAAATCGAAACTTAGAATGTAATTTCTACCATATGACTATTAGATTCAACTCTAACAACTTCAACACTATAATATATTCCGAATAGTATTGTGTTCCATTTTTCATGAAAAAGAAACAATGTTAGAGCTACTTTATGCGCTAAAGTGCCAAAAAAGCATAAAAACCCTTAAAATCGCAACTTCGTACGTAATTTCTAGCATATGACTTTGATTTTCAATTTTAACCACTTCAACACAATAATATATACCAAATAGGGTTGTGTGCCATTTTTCGTGCTAAACAAACCTATTTTGAGCTACTTTATGCGCGAAAGTGCCAAAAAAGCTCAGAAACCCTTAAAATCGAAACATAGCACGTAATTTAATGCATATGACTATGATTTTCAATTCTAACCACTTTAACACAATAATATAAACCAAATAGGGTTATGTGCCAAGTTTCGTGCAAAACAAACCATGTTTGACCTACTTTATGCGCGAAAGTGCCAAAAAAGCATAAAAACCCTTAAAATCACAACATAGCACAAAATTTCAAGCATATGACTATGACTATCAATTATAAACACTTCAACACAATAATATATTTCGAATAGTGTTGTGTGCCATGTTTCGTGCAAAAAAAACAAGTTTTGAGCGACTTTATGCGCTAAAGTGCCAAAAAGGTTAAAGATCCTTAAAATCGCAACTTAGCATGTAATTTCTAGCATATGGCTATGATTTTCAATTCTAACCACTTCAACACGATAATATATACAATTAGGGTTGTGTTCCAAGTTTCATGCTAAACAAACCAAGTTTGCGATACTTTATGCAAGAAAGAGCCAAAAAAGCTTAAAAAATCTTAAAATCGAAACTTATCACGTAATTTTATGCATATGACTATTATTTTCAATTCTAACCACTTAAACACAATAATATATACCAAATATGGTTGTGTGCCAAGTCTTAGAAACCCTTAAAATCGCAAATTAGCACGTAATTTCTACCATATATGACTATGATTTTAAATTCTAACCAATTTAACACAATAATATATACCAAATAGTGAAGTGTGGCTAGTTTGGTGCAAAACAAACTATGTTTGAGCTACTTTATCAACTTAAAGACCCTTAAAATCGCTACTTAGCACGTAATTTCTAGCATATGACTATGATTTTAAACTCAAACCAATTCAATACAATAATTCAATACTATGATTTTAAAATCGCTACTTAACTACTTTATTCGCGAAAGTTCCCAATAAGCTTAAAAACCCTTAAAATCGAAATTTAGAATGTAATGTCTATCATATGACTAAGATTTTCAATTTTAACCACTTCAACACAATAACATATACCAAATAGGGTTGTTTGCCAAGTTTCGTGCAAAATAAACCAACTTTGTGCCGCTTAATGATCGAAAATGCCAAAAATGCTAAAAAACCCTTAAAATCGCAACTTAACACGTAAATTCAAGCATATGACAATGATTTTAAATTCTAACCACTTCAACAAAATAATATATTTGGAACAGTGTTTTGTGTCATTTTTCGTGCTAAAGAAACAAGGTTTGAGCTACTTTATGCGCTAAAGTGCCAAAAAAGCTTAAAAACCCTTAAAATAAAAACTTCGCACGTAATTTAAAGCATATGACTATGATTTGCAATTCTAACAACTTCAATACAATAATGTATACCAAATCGGGTTATGTGCCAGGTTTCGTGCAAAACAAACCAAGTTTGAGCTACTTTATGCGCAAAAGTGCCAAAAAAGCTTTAAAACCCTTAAAATCGCAACTTAGCACGTAATTTCAAGCATATGACTATGACATTCAATTCTAAACACTTGAACACAATAATATATACCAAATAGGGTTGTATGCCAAGTTTCGTGGAAAACAAAACCAAGTTTGAGCTACTTAAAAAACCCTTAAAATCGTAACTTAGCATATAATTACTAGCATATATGTCTATGAATTTAAATTCTAACCAATTCAACACAATAATATATACCAAATAGTGTTGTCAGCCAAGTTTCGTGCAAAACAAACCAAGTTTGAGCTACTTTATGCGCGAAACTGCCAAAAAAGCTTGAAAACCCTAACAATCACAACTTAGCAGTAATTTCAAGTATATGATTATGATTTTAAATTCTAACCACTTCAACACAATAATATATAAAAAATAGTGTTGTGTGCCAGGTTTCGTGCAAAACAAACCAATTTTGAGCTACTTTATGCGCAAAAGCTTAAAAACCCTTAAACTCGCAACTTAGCATGTAATTTCAAGCATATTACTTTGACTTTCAATTCTAACTACTTCAACACAATAAGATATACAAAATAGGGTTATGTGCCAAGTTTCGTGCAAAATAAACCAAGTTTGAGCTACTTTATGCGCGAAAGTGCCAAAAAAAAACCCTTAAACTCGCAACTTAGCACGTAATTTCAAGCAGATGACTATGACTTTCAATTCTAACCACTTCAACGCAATAATATATGACTATGATTTTAAATTCCAAACCAAGTTTATTTGGCAAGTTTGGTGCAAAACAAACCAAGTTTGAGCAACTTTATGCACGAAAGTTCCAAATAAGTTTAAAAACCCTTAAAATCGAAACTTAGAGTGTAATTTCAAGCATATGACTATGATTTTCTATTTTAACCACTTCAGCACAATAATATATTCCAAATAGTGTTGTGTGCCATGTTTCGTGCAAAACAAATAAGGTTTGAGCTACTTTATGTGCGAAAGTGTCAAAAAAGCTTAAAAACCCTTAAAATCACAACTTAGCACGTAATTTCAAGCATATGACGATGATTTTCTATTTTAACCACTTCAGCCCAATAATATATACCAAATAGGGTTGTGTGCAAAGTTTTGTGCAAAACAAACCAAGTTTTAGCTACTTTATGCGCGAAAGTGCCAAAAAAGCTTAAAACCCTTAAAATAGCAGCTTAGCACGTAATTTCAAGCATATGACTATGATTTTCAACTCTAACCATTTCAACACAATCTACACCAATTAGTGTTGTGTCCGAGTTTCGTGCTAAATAAACCAAGTTTGAGCTACTTTATGCGTGAAAGTGCGAAAAAAAGCATAAAAACCCATAAAATCGCAACTTAGCACGTAACTTTAAGCATATGACTATGATTTTTAATTCTAACCACTTCAACACAATAATATATTTCGAATAATGTTGTGTGTCATGTTTCGTGCAAAGCAAACTTGGTTTGAGCTACTTTATGCGCTAAAGTGCCAAAAAAGCTTAAAAACCCTAAAAATCGCAACTTAGCACGTAATTTCTAACATATAACTATGATTTTCAACTCTAACCACATCAACACAATAATATATACTAAATAGGGTTGTGTGCCAAATTTCGCACTAAACCTACCTAATTTGAGCTACTTTATGCGCGAAAGTGCCAAAAAAGATTAAAAACCCTTAAAATTGAAACATAGCACATAATTTTATGCATATGACTATGATTTTTAATTCTAAACACTTTAACACAATAATATATACCAAATATGGTTGTGTGCCAAGTTTCTTGCTAAACAAACCTAGTTTGAGCTACTTTATGCGCGAAAGTGCAAAAAACGCTAAAAATCCCTTAAAATCGAAACTTAGCACATAATTTTATGCATATGACTATGATTTTAAATTCTATCCACTTCAACACAATAACATATACCAAATAGGGTTATGTGTCAAGTTTCGTGCAAAACAAACCAAGTTTGATCTACTTTACGCGCGAAAGTGCCAAAAAAGCTTTATAACCCTTAAAATTGCAACTTAGCACGTAATATAAGGCATATGACTATGATTTTCAATTATATCCACTTCAACACAATAAAATATAAAAAATAGGGTTATGTGCTAGAGTTTCGTGCAAAACAAACCAAGTTTGAGCTAGTTTATGCGCGAAAGTGCCAAAAAAGCTTAAAAACCCTTAAAATCGGAACTTAGCACGTAATTTCGAGCATATTACTATGATCTTCAGCTCTAACCACTTCAACACAATATACACCAAGTAGTGTTGTGTTCCAAGTTTCGTGCAAAACAAACAAAGTTTGAGCTACTTTATGCTAGAAAGTGCCAAAAAAAGCTTAAAAACCCTTATAATCGAAACTTAGCACGTAATTTCTAACATATATGACTATGATTTTAAATTCCAACCAATTGAACACAATAATATATACAAAATAGTGTTGTGTGGCAAGTTTGGTGCAAAACAAACAAAGTTTGAGCTACTTTAAGTGCGAAACTGCCAAAAACGCTTACAAACCCTTAAATCGCAACTTATCACGTAATTTCAAGCATATGACTATTATTATAATTTCTAACCACTTCAAAACAATAATATATACCAAATAGGGTTGTGTGCCAAGTTCAATTGGTTGGAATTTAAAATCATAGTCATATATGTTAGAAATTACGTGCTAAGTTGCGATTATAAGGGTTTTTAAGCTTTTTTGGCACTTTCGCGCATAAACTAGCTCAAACTTGGTTTGTTTTGCACGAAACTCTAGCACATAACCCTATTTGGTATATTTTATTGTGTTGAAGTGGATATAATTGAAAATCATAGTCATATGCTAGATATTACGTGCTAAGTTGCAATTTTAAGGGTTTTAAAGCTTTTTTAGCACTTTCGCGCATATAGTAGATCAAACTTGGTTTGTTTTGCACGAAACTTGACACATAACCCTATTTGGTATATGTTATTGTGTTGAAGTGGATAGAATTGAAAATCATAGTCATATGCATAAAATTATGTTCTAAGTTTCGATTTTAAGGGTTTTTTAGCTTTTTTGGCACTTTCGCGCATAAAGCAGCTCAAACTAGGTTTGTTTAGCAACAAACTTGGCACACAACAATATTTGGTATATATTATTGTGGTTAAGTGTTGAAAATTAAAAATCATAGTCATATGCATAAAATTATGTGCTATGTTTCGATTTTAAGGGTTTTTTTACTTTTTTGGCACTTTTCGCGCATAAAGTAGCTCAAATTAGGTTTGTTTAGTTCGAAATTTGGCACACAACCCTATTTAGTATATATTATTGTGTTGATGTGGTTAGAGTTGAAAATCATAGTCATATGTTAGAAATTACGTGCTAAGTTGCGATTTTAAGGGTTTTTATGCTTTTTTGGCACTTTAGCGCATAAAGTAGCTCAAACCTTGTTTGCTTTGCACGAAACATGACACACAACCATATACGGAAAATATTATTGTGTTGAAGTGGTTAGAATTGAAAATCATAGTCATATGCTTGAAATTATGTGCTAAGTTGCGATTTTTTGGGTTTTTAAGCTCTTTTGGCACTTTCGTGCATAAAGTAGCTCAAACTTAGTTTGTTTAGCACGAAATTTGCCACACAACACTATTTGGTGTATATTATTGTGTTGAATTGCTTAGAATTTAAAATAATAGACTTATATGGTAGAAATTACGTGCTAAGGTGCGATTTTAAGGGTTTTTAAGCTTTTTTTCCACTTTCGCGCATAAAGTAGCTCAAACTTGGTTTGTTTTGCACGAAACTCGGACACAACACTAATTGGCGTAGATTGTATTGAAATGGTTAGAGTTGAAACTCATTGTCATATGCTCGAAATTACGTGCTAAGTTGCGATTTTAAGGGTTTTAAGCTTTTTTGGCACTTTCGCACATAACATAGCTCAAACCTTGTTTGTTTTGCACGAAACATGGCACACAACACTATTTAGAATATATTATTATGTTGAAGTTGTTATAATTAAAAATCATAGTCATATGATAGAAATTACATTCTAAGTTTCGATATTAAGGGTTTTAAGCTTATTTGGAACTTTCGTGCATAAAGTTGCTCAAACTTGGTTTGTTTTGCAACAAACTTGCCACACAACACTATTTGGTATATATTATTGTGTTCAATTGGTTGGAATTTAAAATCATAGTCATATATGTTAAAATTACGTGCTAAGTTGCGTTGATAAGGTTTTTTAAGCTTTTTTGGCACTTTCGCGCATAAAATTGCTCAAACTTGGTTTGTTTTACACGAAACTTGGCACACAAGACTACTTGGTGTATATTTTGTTGAAGTGGTTAGAGCTGAAAATCATAGTCATATGCTAGAAATTACGTGCTAAATTTTGATTTTAAGGTTTTTAAGCTTTTTTGGCACTTTCGCGCATAAAGTAGCTCAAACTTGGTTTGTTTTGCATGAAACATGGCACATAACCCTATTTGGTATATATTATTGTGTTGAAGTGGTTATAATTTAAAATCATAGTCATATGCTAGAAATTACGTGCTAAGTTGCGATTTTAAGGGTTTTAAAGCTTTTTTGGCACTTTCGCGCATAAACTAGCTCAAACTTGGTTTGTTTTGCACGAAACTCTAGCACATAACCCTATTTGGTATATTTTATTGTGTTGAAGTGGATATAATTGAAAATGATAGTCATATGCTAGATATTACGTGCTAAGTTGCAATTTTAAGGGTTTTAAAGTTTTTTAGCACTTTCGCGCATATATAAGGTAGATCAAACTTGGTTTGTTTTGCACGAAACTTGACACATAACCCTATTTGGTATATGTTATTGTGTTGAAGTGGATAGAATTGAAAATCATAGTCATATGCATAAAATTATGTTCTAAGTTTCGATTTTAAGGGTTTTTTAGCTTTTTTGGCACTTTCGCGCATAAAGCAGCTCAAACTAGGTTTGTTTAGCAACAAACTTGGCACACAACAATATTTGGTATATATTATTGTGGTTAAGTGTTTAAAATTAAAAATCATAGTCATATGCATAAAATTATGTGCTATGTTTCGATTTTAAGGGTTTTTTTACTTTTTTGGCACTTTCGCGCATAAAGTAGCTCAAATTAGGTTTGTTTAGTTCGAAATTTGGCACACAACCCTATTTAGTATATATTATTGTGTTGATGTGGTTAGAGTTGAAAATCATAGTCATATGTTAGAAATTACGTGCTAAGTTGCGATTTTAAGGGTTTTTATGCTTTTTTGGCACTTTAGCGCATAAAGTAGCTCAAACCTTGTTTGCTTTGCACGAAACATGACACACAACCATATACGGAAAATATTATTGTGTTGAAGTGGTTAGAATTGAAAATCATAGTCATATGCTTGAAATTATGTGCTAAGTTGCGATTTTTTGGGTTTTTAAGCTCTTTTGGCACTTTCGTGCATAAAGTAGCTCAAACTTAGTTTGTTTAGCACGAAATTTGCCACACAACACTATTTGGTGTATATTATTGTGTTGAATTGCTTAGAGTTTAAAATAATAGACTTATATTGTAGAAATTACGTGCTAAGGTGCGATTTTAAGGGTTTTTAAGCTTTTTTTCCACTTTCGCGCATAAAGTAGCTCAAACTTGGTTTGTTTTGCACGAAACTCGGACACAACACTAATTGGCGTAGATTGTATTGAAATGGTTAGAGTTGAAACTCATTGTCATATGCTCGAAATTACGTGCTAAGTTGCGATTTTAAGGGTTTTAAGCTTTTTTGGCACTTTCGCACATAACATAGCTCAAACCTTGTTTGTTTTGCACGAAACATGGCACACAACACTATTTAGAATATATTATTATGTTGAAGTTGTTATAATTAAAAATCATAGTCATATGATAGAAATTACATTCTAAGTTTCGATATTAAGGGTTTTTAAGCTTATTTGGAACTTTCGTGCATAAAGTTGCTCAAACTTGGTTTGTTTTGCAACAAACTTGCCACACAACACTATTTGGTATATATTATTGTGTTCAATTGGTTGGAATTTAAAATCATAGTCATATATGTTAAAATTACGTGCTAAGTTGCGTTGATAAGGTTTTTTAAGCTTTTTTGGCACTTTCGCGCATAAAATTGCTCAAACTTGGTTTGTTTTACACGAAACTTGGCACACAAGACTACTTGGTGTATATTTTGTTGAAGTGGTTAGAGCTGAAAATCATAGTCATATGCTAGAAATTACGTGCTAAATTTTGATTTTAAGGTTTTTAAGCTTTTTTGGCACTTTCGCGCATAAAGTAGCTCAAACTTGGTTTGTTTTGCATGAAATATGGCACATAACCCTATTTGGTATATATTATTGTGTTGAAGTGGTTATAATTTAAAATCATAGTCATATGCTAGAAATTACGTGCTAAGTTGCGATTTTAAGGGTTTTAAAGCTTTTTTGGCATTTTCGCGCATAAACTAGCTCAAACTTGGTTTGTTTTGCACGAAACTCTAGCACATAACCCTATTTGGTATATTTTATTGTGTTGAAGTGGATATAATTGAAAATGATAGTCATATGCTAGATATTACGTGCTAAGTTGCAATTTTAAGGGTTTTAAAGCTTTTTTAGCACTTTCGCGCATATAGTAGATCAAACTTGGTTTGTTTTGCACGAAACTTGACACATAACCCTATTTGGTATATGTTATTGTGTTGAAGTGGATAGAATTGAAAATCATAGTCATATGCATAAAATTATGTTCTAAGTTTCGATTTTAAGGGTTTTTTAGCTTGTTTGGCACTTTCGCGCATAAAGCAGCTCAAACTAGGTTTGTTTAGCAACAAACTTGGCACACAACAATATTTGGTATATATTATTGTGGTTAAGTGTTTAAAATTAAAAATCATAGTCATATGCATAAAATTATGTGCTATGTTTCGATTT
>NC_080047.1:24139852-24147352 GCF_026212465.1 Amaranthus tricolor
ATTATCAATTCTAACCATTTCAACACAATAATATATGCCAAATAGTGTTGTGTGCCAATTTTCGTGCATAACAAACCATGTTTGACCTACTTTACTCGCGAAATGGACAAAAACGCTTAAAAACGCATAAAATTGCAACTTAACTTCTAATTTCTAGCATATTACTATTATTATCAATTCTAACCATTTTAACACAAAAATATATGCCAAATAGTGTTGTGTGCCAAGTTTCGTGCATAACAAACCATGTTTGACCTACTTTACGCGCAAAATTGACAAAAACGCTTAAAAACCCATAAAATCGCAACTTAACTTCTAATTTCTAGCATATGACTATTATTATCAAGTATAACCATTTCAACACAATAATATATGCCAAATAGTGTTGTGTGCCAAGTTTCGTGCATAACAAACCATGTTTGACCTACTTTACGCGCGTAATGGACAAAAACGCTTAAAAACGCATAAAATCGCAACTTAACTTCTAATTTCTAGCATATGACTATTATTATCAAGTATAACCATTTCAACACAATAATATATGCCAAATAGTGTTGTGTGCCAAGTTTCGTGCATAACAAACCATGTTTGACCTACTTTACGCGCGAAATGGACAAATAAAAACGCGAAATTGACAACTTCAAACTAGTGACCAGACCACCTTGCACGACACGTGGAGACCAAACCTATGCATCCAGGACCTAGGCTAAAGTGGAAATGGAATCTTGGTACTAGGATCTAGCTATCAAGGTCCTAAAACCATTCTAACAATCCCCGTGGACTCCTAGAAGCTGAGCCGAAGGAGGGCTGGTCGACAGTTTGCTAGATCAGAATTTTGTTTAAGTGTTTGTTGTTGTTTCGTGTTCTTTTCATGATCATTTGTAGTTTTTGACTGTGTCATTAATCAAAGCTTACGCACAACATTAATCCTTGCATAACCAAGGCCTTAATCAGCCCCGGTTTCGCATCAAACCAAGTTTGAGTACTTTACGCGCGAAATTGACAAAAACGCTTAAAAACGCATAAAATCGCAACTTAACTTCTAATTTCTAGCATATGACTGTTATTATCAATTCTAAACATTTCAACACAATAATATATGCCAAATAGTGTTGTGTGCCAATTTTCGTGCATAACAAACCATGTTTGACCTACTTTACTCGCGAAATGGACAAAAACGCTTAAAAACGCATAAAATTGCAACTTAACTTCTAATTTCTAGCATATTACTATTATTATCAATTCTAACCATTTCAACACAATAATATATGCCAAAATAGTGTTGTGTGCCAAGTTTCGTGCATAACAAACCATGTTTGACCTACTTTACGCGCGAAATTGACAAATAAAAACGCGAAATTGACAGCATCAAACTAGTGACCAGACCACCTTGCACGACACGTGGAGACCAAACCTATGCATCCAGGACCTAGGCTAAAGTGGAAATGGAATCTTGGTACTTGGATCTAGCTATCAAGGTCCTAAAACCATTCTAACAATCCCCGTGGACTCCTAGAAGCTGAGCCGAAGGAGGGCTGGTCGACAGTTTGCTAGATCAGAATTTTGTTTTAAGTGTTTGTGGTTGTTTCGTGTTCTTTTCATGATCATTTGTAGTTTTTGACTGTGTCATTAATCAAAGCTTACGCACAACATTAATCCTTGCATACCCAAGGCCTTAATCAGCCCCGGTTTCGCATCAAAACCAAGTTTGAGTACTTTACGCGCGAAATTGACAAAAACGCTTAAAAACGCATAAAATCGCAACTTAACTTCTAATTTCTAGCATATGACTATTATTATCAATTCTAACCATTTCAACACAATAATATATGCCAAATAGTGTTGTGTGCCAATTTTCGTGCATAACAAACCATGTTTGACCTACTTTACGCGCGAAATGGACAAAAACGCTTAAAAACGCATAAAATCGCAACTTAACTTCTAATTTCTAGCATATGACTATTATTATCAATTCTAACCATTTCAACACGATAATATATGCCAAATAGTGTTGTGTGCCACGTTTTGTGCATAACAAACCATGTTTGACCTACTTTACGCGCGAAATTGACAAATAAAAACGCGAAATTGATAGCATCAAACTAGTGACCAGACCACCTTGCACGACACGTGGAGACCAAACCTATGCATCCAGGACCTAGGCTAAAGTGGAAATGGAATCTTGGTACTTGGATCTAGCTATCAAGGTCCTAAAACCATTCTAACTATCCCCGTGGACTCCTAGAAGCTGAGCCGAAGGAGGGCTGGTCGACAGTTTGCTAGATCAGAATTTTGTTTAAGTGTTTGTGGTTGTTTCGTGTTCTTTTCATGATCATTTGACCAAACCTATACAAAACCCATAAAATCGAATTTGTGTACCTTTCTTGCTATCCTTTTTGGAAATGTGGCTCTGGATGTAGATCCCATTTGTCCACGCACTCTTTTCATTGCGCTGAAACGCATGGGAAAAGTAATACCATTTATATATATATATATATAACACTTAATTAAATCAAATTGGTAAATTAATTAATATTACGTACGCGTTGAACAATGCTTTGAATCTTGTGTTGCGAGGTAGGTTGTTAGGTTTTTGTAATGAGTCGAAGACGTGCACGGTGTTCGTTAAAGGACATATGATCAATAGTATCCAATGCAAACTACAAACACAAATTTCGGACCTCATCGTACGTTTTCTGGCCTAAGCGATGGTAAAACTTCCTTTTGCTTGCAGAATCTGAAGCTTTACCACGCTTTTCCTAATTAATCAATAGAAATCGAATGTCATGTATTAGTTTAATGACTGAATCAAAAGAAGTAAATTCAAATTGGTAAACTATAATATAATATGAAATACTTACAACTTCTGTGGGAGTTGTTCTTTTGGCAACAAAGGCCTCCCAATCTCTCTTCGATATGTGACCCCATATTTCGTAGGGCATCTTCGAAGGTGCTTGCTCTCCACCTTCGTTTCCCGTTTTGACCTTTTTGGTCGTACGGGCACGGGTCTTCGTAATCCATCCAGTTACTAGCTTGGATTTGAAATCTCTGAATCTTTCAGCAACAGCTGAAAGAAACACATTCTTCTTGTCCTCATCGCTCTCGATGTGGAAAAGATTCTACAAAAAAAATTTATATTTGTTACTGTCAATTAAATTAATTTTAAAATGAAACTAAATGAGTAAAAATAGTAAAGTTACTTACCACAGTATCATTCCATAGAGAGTTTTTCAAACCTTCTGGAACCTCGTTCCATGCGTGCAATATGGAAATCTTGCGGATACATAGGCCCACTTGTTTTCCATATTGCCTACTCCATTTTCCGCAGGGTTGACCTAATGCATTGTATTCCAAATGCATTGGTTCCGTGACTTTGAGGTTTTTCGTAGGACCTCGCCCTTTTCTTTTCTTACTGGTAGTAGGAGCATCCATTGGTGGGGCGTCTTCAGTCTCAAAATCATTGTCTAGAGGTGGAGCGTCTTCAGCCATACGCTCGAATCTCACAATTTGGTCCTCTTCACTGTCATAACTACGATGCTCATTATCCGAGGTCTCAATCTCGGGGACAATTTCGTCTCTGAATAGATGCATTATATATCAGTACCTGAAAGAGTATGAATAGAAATATATTAGAATATAAGCTAAGTAATATTAAGAATATGACTATGATTTACAATTCTAATACGTACGTTCAACACAATAATATATAACAAATAAGTGTTCTGTGCAAAGTTTCATGCAAAACAAACCAAGTGCCAAAAAAACTTTTAAAAGCTTTAAATTCATACCTTGTGAATCACTTAATTCAAATGTATTCCTTCCGTGTGATCTACACGCATATAACCAACATCTACATCATCTACATCATCTTGATCCACTGATATTGGATTGATAAAGGGAGGGGAGTCTTCAAGAGCTTCATATTCTTCCTCATCCTCAACATCACCTATACCTAGAATGCTTCTTTTTCCCGGTACAACAATAGACCATTTTTTATCAGACGGGTCTACAATGTAGAATACTTGCTTGGCTTGTGTGGCTAGTATGAATGGCTCCTCACTATCACGCAAACGAGCTAAGTCTACAAGAGTGAATCCACAAGGGTCGTCATTTTTTATGCATCGTCGATTATTATCTACCCACTTACATTTGAAAAGACCAATATTGAAAGTAGAGTAGTCAAGCTCCCATATTTCATGTACCCGCCCGTAGTATACCAATTTAGCATCAACCGGCGCTTGATCCTTCGCACTCGCGTAAAATGTAGATGACGCCAAAATAGAAACCCCACTATTCTGTAGATACGATGACTTCTTGTCTTGACCCTCAGTCCAAAATGTGAAGCCATTGACATCGTAACCCTCATATTTGTTGACATCATCACGAGGACCAAAAGCTAACCACTTAACAATTTCGGATACACCCTTGAGTTCTTCGGATATTACTCGATTATGAAACCAATTAATAAACGTCTTGTTATGCAACTGCATCAATGCCCTATCCCCTTTAGAAGGATGTTTTGCGCGCAATATATCAAAATGCTCACTCAAAAAAGGATGAACTTCCGGAATATGATGCAACACATACAAGTGTGCTTGTAGAACGCTTTCTCGAGGAGGTGTGACCGATTTGGAGCCAATTGTTCCTTTTCCCTCAAGCCTTCCTTCATGTCTAGAGGTGGGAAGTCGAATAGGCTTTGCCATGGCCAAATACTCGGCTATAAAGTTACTAATCTCATCGCTCACAGTGCCTTGAATCATACTCCCCTCGGGTTGTGCTGGATTCCTCACCTTGTTTTGTAAAACACCCATGTGTCTTTCAAAAGGATAACACCACCTTAAAAAAACTGGACCCAAAAGTTTGATCTCACGAACGAGATAGACAATAAGATGAACCATTATGTCAAAGAAAGAAGGTGGAAAATACATCTCAAACTTGCATAAAGTTATAATCACGTCGAGTTGAAGTGCATCAAGTTTAAAGGGATCAAGAACTTTACTACAAATTGTGTTGAAGAACGAACATAGTTCGGTAATAGCATATCTCACATGTTTTGGCAGTATTCCACGGATTGCAATTGGTAAGAACACTTGCATCATTACATGGCAATCGTGAGATTTCATGCTTCCCAACTTCAGCTCACCATTTAGGCTAACAAATCTCTTCATGTTGGATGAGTACCCAGACGGAACCTTAATGCCATACAAACACTCAAAAAATGTCCGCTTCTCTGCTTTGGACAATGTGTAGCAAGCTGGAGGCAAATAAACTTTGTCATTAAGCATCTTCTTCTTATTGTCACCAACTTCATCATCAACTCTATTTCTTTTCTTACTCACCTTAACATGTGCCCACAACTCCGGACGAAGACCCTTACATTCAAACCAATCTCGCACGGCCCTAACATCTTTTGGCTTACCCGGAATGTTCATGAGAGTCCCGAGTATGGCATCGCATACATTTTTCTCTATATGCATAACGTCAAGACAATGCCTAACCTGTAGATCTCTCCAATATGGAAGCTTCCAAAAGATTGATTCTTTTTTCCATAATCGGCCTTCACCTCCTTGCACTTGCCCCGTTTTACCAAATACAGTCTCAACTCCCTTAACCTGTTCATAAACCTCATAACCGGTCAACGGTCGACGAGCTACACGGTCCTCAACCTCCCCATTGAAATACTTCTTCTTCTTACGATATTGGTGGTCTCGTGGGAGGAACTTTCGATGGTGCATGAATACGTGTTTGCACTTAGGAATCCACGTGGATTCCATGTCATCGATACATATCGGGCATGCTTTCTTCCCTTTGTTCTTATACCCCGATAAGTTGCCATATGCCGGAAAATCATTAACGGTGCATAAAAGCATTGCACGCAAGGTGAACTCCTCATTAGCATATGCATCAAACACTGAAACGCCTTCATCCCACATCTTTCTCAAATCCTCAACGAGAGGTGCAAGATACACATCTATGTCATTGCCAGGTTGTTTAGGACCCGAGATAAGAAGCGAAAGCATTATGTACTTACGCTTCATACACAACCAAGGTGGCAAATTATAGATCACTAAAAGTACCGGCCAAGTACTATGTTGAGAACTAAGATTGCCGAACGGGTTCATTCCATCCGTACACAGTCCGAGCCTTAAATTACGAACCTCATCCCCAAAAGTCTTATGCAACCTATCAATACTCTTCCACTCCGGAGAATCAGATGGATGTGTGAGCAAGTGACCTTTCTTCACCCTATCTGCATGCCACCTCAAATTTAACGCATCTTTCTTTATAGAAAACAAGCGCTTGAATCTAGGTATTATTGGAAGATACCACAATACCTTAGCCGGGGGCCCTTTAGCATCCCGAGCCCCTTTACGCTTGTAGCGCGATAACCCACACTTAGGACACTCTTCTAAGTTCTTGTTTTCATTCCGATACAACACACAATCATTCGGACACGCATGAATCTTCTGGTACTCTAAGCCGAAAGGACACATGAGCTTTTTGGCATAATATGTCGACTTTGGAAGTTCATTTCCCTCAGGAAGCAACTCACCTAACGCTTCTAATAACATTGTGAAACTAGCGTCACTCCAATTGAACTTTGACTTAATGTTGAAAATTGTCAACACTGCTGTTAGTTTGGTGAACTTTGTACATCCAGGGTACAAAGGCTTTTGAGAAGCCTCTGTCAACAAGTCAAAAATACGAGGACGTTTTCCTAACTCATCCTCGACTCCCTCCATCATCTCATCAACACGATCCACATCCTCATCGACATTCTCTTCATCTGTCTCATACCCATCAACATGATCTACTACATCCTCATTGACATCGGCCACATTATTGACGTCCTCAACCACACTTTTCTCTTTGTAAACTCCCTCCTCACCATGCCAAACCCAAACATGATATTGAGGCCTAAACCCACGTCGAAGTATGTGCTCCCTAAGGATATCAACACTATCTACCTTTGATACATTGCCACAACTGACACATGAGCAATAAAAACCAACTCCCCCCGTCCTAACTTGATGTTCAACCGCAATACTACAAAATTCTAATACGCCATCAATAAATTCCGACGATTCAATGCTTCCATACATCCAAGAACGATCGTTTGTCATCCTAATTAGTGTGATTAATTGATTCAAAACAAAATTAATACACAACTTTTAAACATATATACTTATTTATAATAAACATATTTACTAAATATGCTAATAATTAATTAACAAACCACAAACCACAATATAAATAATAAACAACAAACCACATTCCTAAAAACATATTTACTCTAACTTTTCCAAGTGAAAATCAAGATGGTGAGAAGCTCACTAACTTAACCTTAAACAAATCACAATACATTTCATAGTCTACTTATCATTAACAAAGTTCAAGTTGTACTAATATATCGTTCATTCCCTCGACCCTTTTAATTCTACGATGATCACAAGTGGGTAGTTCTCTAACACAACTATAACCAATTCAAATTACATGCCA
>NC_080047.1:24161822-24179322 GCF_026212465.1 Amaranthus tricolor
GTTGGTTAGAACCGAACCTCGTTAACATATCGTGTGTTATACTTTAAAGTTTATTTTTCCGCACATACGTTATAGTTTACGAATTGGCTCAAAACTGTTCCAGCAGACAAGTTTTGACAGACTCCTCAAAGTCTTGAGACAAACTGCCAGAAAATTTTAAAAGTCCAAACTCTCTATTCACCCCCCCCTCTAGAGAGTATTCTACCTCCTATTAACTTTCATTTGGTATCAGAGCTAAGTTACACATAAAAAGATTGACATCTTGTGATGGATCCAATAGGTGAAGGGTTGTTTGCTCAAGGTCGTTCGTGTTCAAGACCACCATTGTTTTGCGGTACAAATTTCTCACATTGGAAAACCTTGATGAAAATGTTTGTGATTGATCAAGATATGGAGCTTTGGGAGATCATAACTAAAGGACCTAAGATTCCCATGAAAAAGGACGCTCAAGGAAATGATGTAATAAAGTCCGAGTCCGAATATTCACAAACAGATTTGGAATGGGTTTCCAAAAACTATAGAGCAATGAATCAATTATGTTGTGCTTTGAATGGTACTGAGTTCAATCGAGTTTCTTCATGTACAAGTGCTAAAGAAATATGGGACAAGTTGGTTGTGACATACGAAGGAACAAGTCAAGTAAAGGAAACAAAGATCAACATCCTCATGCATCAATATGAAATGTTCAAGATGAAAAAGGATGAGAATATAAATGAAATGTTTACTCGTTTTACTTTGATTACTAATAGTTTGAATTCTCTTGGAAAAACTTTTACTAATGCAGAAAAAGTCCAGAAGGTCTTAAGGTGTCTTCCAAGATCTAAATGGGGACCAAAAGTAACAGCCATAGAAGAAGCTCAAGACTTGAGAGTTCTATCGCTTGACGATCTCCTTGGAAAACTCACAACACATGAACTTACCCTACATGATGATGGAGATAATGATGTAATACCTTCCATGAAAAATCTTGCATTAAAGGCAAAGAAACATCATGAATCCTCAAGTGATAGTGAAGAAAGCGACGATGAAGAAGATCCATTTGCATTAATCTCAAAAGGTCTTGAAAGAATTATGAAAATGCGAAAAAGATTTAAGAAATTTAAATCAAGAAGTAAAGGTAAGTCTTCTAACTCTAGTTCAAATTTTAAGACTAACAAACTTGCTTGTTTTGAATGTGGTTCTACAGAACATATCGTAAAGGACTGTCCTAAGAAGAAAAGGCAATCCTACAAAAAGAACAAGAACAAACAAGCGATGGTTGCAACTTGGAGTGATTCCGAAGTATCATCCGAATCTGAAAATGAAGATGGACAAGCTCATATATGTCTTATGGCTGATAATGATGACAATAATGATTTAGATCAAAATCACAAAGAGGTACGTGAATATCTTAACACATGCACAAAAGATGAATTGGTTATAACACTCCTAAATATGTTTCAAATTGAGAAAATTTTAAAAGATGAGAAAAACATTTTGGAAGATCGAATACGTCATTATGCTGAAGGTTGTGAAGAAATTATAAATAAAAATAATTCGCTAAAGGCTGAAAAATCAAATCTTGAAAAGACTGTCAAGGTCTTGAAAGAACAGAATCTCAGTCAGACTAAACAGCTTATTGATCTTAAAAATGAGAACAATGATCTTGAAGCCAGGATCAAAACCTTGAAACTGGAATCTGAGAAAAATCTACAAGCATTAAACAAGCTTAATGAGTCTGAATCTAAACTTACTAAAATGCTTACACAACAAAAATCAACTAGTGATAAACGTGGTATTGGTTATAATCATGTTACACATAACTATAAGAGTAAAACCACATTTGTAAAAGGTGCAAATAAACATAAACGTACTCCTACTTGCACATTTTGTTGCAAAAAAGGACATATAAGATTTGCATGTCCTTACAGACGTAAAGACGATTATATTATCAAGAATTCCTTTCCTTTTGAATTACGTGAACAGATAAAGCAAATATGGGTTCCTAAAGGAACAAGACCACCCAACATGGTCTATCCCGAATATGGTTCCAAATTTGTCACTTGGATAGCCAAGTAAGGTTGAGAAAGGTTATTTTCTTTTGTTTTGTAGGATAAACAAAAATGGATTCTGGATAGTGGATGCTCGAGGCATATGAGTGGTAAAATATCTTTATTTTCTGAAATTAAAGAAAAATGCAATGGCTCAATCACCTTAGGAGATAAAGGTAAATGCAAAATTTTAGGCGTTGGTAAAATTGGTAAGAATCCATCTAAAACCATTGATAATGTTTATTTAGTTGACGGTTTAAAATTTAATTTGCTAAGTGTGTCTCAATTATGTGATAAAGGTAATGAAGTGATTTTTAATAAAGAAAAATGTATTGTTAAAAATCCTAAAACCGGAGATACTCTCATTGCTGCTCTTAGAAATGATAATGTTTATGCTTTGAATACTAACGAAATTGAAGTGCAGAATTTCAAGTGTTTGAAAGCTATTACAGATAATCCAAAACTTTGGCATAGACGTCTTGGCCATATTAATACTCACACCATGCAAAAGTTGGTAAGTAAAGATTTAGTTAAGGGACTTCCAGCTCTTGACTATAAACAATGTTCTATTTGTGACGCATGCATTAAAGGTAAACAAGTAAGAAGTTCATTTAAACCGAAGAAAATGGTAAGTACATCAAGACCATGTGAACTATTACATATTGATTTATGTGGACCAATGCGTGTACGGAGCATAAGAGGTAAATCTTATATCCTAGTTATAGTTGATGATTATTCTAGATTTACGTGGGTTGATTTTCTAAAGGATAAAAGTGAAGCCTTGAAACTGTTTTCAAGACGTTGTAAAGAGATGCAAACTCAACTGAACCTTCCAATAGTCTCGGTTAGAAGTGACCATGGAAGAGAGTTTGATCAATTAGGCTTTGACTCCTTTTGTGAAAAATATGGTATAACCCATAACTTTTCAGCTCCTAGGACACCTCAACAAAACGGTGTAGTTGAAAGGAAAAATCGAACTTTAGAAGAGATGGCAAGAACAATGCTTATTGAAAATGGATTAGCTAAACACTATTGGGCTGAAGCTGTTAACACAGCTAATTATGTCTTAAATAGATGCCTTATAAGACCCATACTTAAGAAAACTCCCTATGAGTTATTCAAAGGAAGAAAACCGAATATAGCATACTTTAAACCATTTGGTTGCAAATGTTTTATTCATAATAATGGTAAAGACAATTTAGGTAAATTTGATGCTAGAAGTGATGAAGGTACATTTCTTGGATACTCACTTAATAGTAAAGCTTATCGAGTGCTAAACAAACGTACAGGTTTAGTTGAAGAAAGTATACATGTTGTTTTTGATGAATCCGAAAATGCAACTTTAAGTGAAGGTTTTAAAGAGTTAAACCTTAATAAACATTTTGATGATTTAAGTGATGATGAACTGGATATTAAAAATGCTAATGCAGTTAAAAAGATTAACATGCAGGATACCATACAAAGTATTGAGGATGAAGGAAAACAGGTTGTTAACATTGAAGACTCACAGTCTGATCTTGAGACCCAACCTCAAGATCTTGAGATAGTTCCTGAACATACTGTTTTGGGTACACCAATTAGAAATACTTCAAATGAAGTAAGTACAAGTTCATTAAATGAAAACACACCATCCATACTACGAAGAAGAACTAGAAAGTCATATCAACATCCTCCAGAGAACATTATAAGTGATCCAAACAAAGGTACGCAAACTCGATCCTCTCTTAAGAATCTATGTGCATTTTCTGCTTTTGTTTCTCTCATAGAACCTAAAGATGTTAAAGAAGCATTACAAGAACCAGAGTGGATCATTGCAATGCAAAATGAATTAAATGAATTCGAAAGGAACAAAGTTTGGGATCTAGTTGAAAGACCTCCAGATCGTACTATTATTGGAACAAGATGGGTCTTTCGAAATAAACTCAATGAGGATGGAGATATTGTAAGGAATAAAGCAAGACTGGTAGCTCAAGGCTATAATCAAGAAGAAGGAATAGATTATGATGAAACTTTCGCACCTGTGGCAAGGTTAGAATCTATCCGTATTATGCTTGCTTTTGCTTCATACATGAATATTAAACTATATCAAATGGATGTTAAATGTGCATTCTTAAATGGATACTTGCAAGAAGAAGTACATGTTAAACAACCACCCGGCTTTGAAAATTCTGATCTACCTAATCATGTGTTCAAACTAAATAAAGCATTATATGGCTTGAAACAAGCTCCAAGAGCTTGGTATGACAGATTTAGCTCACATCTACTTGAAAATGAATTTCAACGAGGTAAAATTGATAAAACTCTTTTCATTAAAACTAAAGGAAAAGATATTTTAGTTGTTCAAGTATATGTTGATGATATATTGTTTGGAGCTACTAATGATTCTTTGTGCAAGGAATTTTCTGAGATTATGTGCAAAGAGTTTGAAATGAGCATGATGGGAGACTTAACATTCTTTCTTGGACTACAAATAAAGCAAAAGAAAGATGGCATATTTATTTGTCAAAGTAAATATGTTAAAGATTTATTGAAAAAGTACAATATGGATCAATGTAAAGAAGTTAATACACCTATGAGTACAACACTAAGTTTGGACCAAGATATAAATGGTAAGAGTGTTGATCAAAAGACATATAGAGGTATGATTGGTTCATTATTGTATTTAACTGCTAGTCGTCCTGATATCATGTTTAGTGTTTGCTTATGTGCTCGTTTTCAAGCTAACCCAAAAGAATCTCACTTAACAGCAGTTAAGAGAATCTTTAGATATTTACATGGGACTAAAGACTTTGGTCTATGGTACCCTAGTTGTGGAAATTTTGGTTTGGTAGGTTTTTCAGATGCGGATTATGCTGGATACAAGGTTGATAGAAAAAGCACCTCAGGATCGTGTCAATTCTTAGGAAATTCATTGATCTCTTGGTATTCTAAAAAGCAAAATTCAGTTGCTTTATCTACAGCTGAAGCTGAATATATAGCTGCTGGTGCATGTTGCTCTCAAATACTATGGATTGCTCAACAACTTAGAGATCTTGGAATTGATCTCAAGGGCATACCAATAAAATGCGATAATACAAGTGCTATTTGTATTACAAAGAATCCAGTACAACATTCTCGAACAAAACACATTGAGGTACGTCACCATTTTATAAGGGATCATGTTGAAAAAGGTAACATTTCTTTATCTTTTATATCTACTGAAAATCAATTAGCGGATATATTTACAAAACCTTTAAGTACTGATCGTTTTGCTCATATACGTATGGAACTTGGCATGTTAAATGATGTTGCATGAATTAAGGGGGAGATAATGATAAAGGTATAACACAATAAAAATAAAAGGATTGAGATGTTATTTGTTAAATTAATTCTTGGCATGAATTTAGGGGGAGTATTATATGTTTGCATGAACAATAGATGATTTACGTGTAAACACAAAAATGCATCTTTTTTTGTTCATCATGATTACACAAAACCGGTTGATTTCCAATTACCCTTTTGAATTCTTTGAGTTGTCAAATCAATCCATTAGGAAGTACAAGTGCATTGTACTAGACGGCTATAAAGGGATAGTACAACCTCTTGCCTTCCTCATTCACTCACCATATCTTTTTCTGATTTTCCATCCCTAACCGTCCCTTTTACTCTCCTCTGAAAATCTTTTCAAATCCTCTTCATGGCACCCAAGAAAAGATTAAGTAAATCTTCTCCCAAACCTGTGAAGGGTGAATCTTCAAGAACACCCATTGCTGAACCAGTTTCACCAATTTCTTCACCATTACACACTAGTGATATTCCTAGGATCTGGTTTGAAAATCACACAGCATATGGACGTTGGGCTGATCTTTTTAGACAAAAATCTTTGTCTTATGTTGATATTCTTGATTATAACTTCTTTCTTTTCGAGGATTTTGAAATCATCTCATCTTTCATCCAATCTACGCCAGGTAAACTCTTGAATCCTGGTTCTAAGACCTATCCTTGTCTTGTGAAATTTTTCTATTCAAATTTGTCCACACGGTTTGAAAATGGGGAACAGATTTTAAGGAGTTTTATAAAGGGTCAAGAGATTTTAATTTCAAAAACCCTAATGAATGATATTTTTGAGTTTTCTCACAAAACTGATGATCAAACCCCTAATATTATAGCATTACAAGATGCTAAAGATATGTTTCTGCTTGAATCTTGTGCTGATTTTTCTTCCACTAAACAGTTAACCCACAACGCTTTGAATTTAAATGGTAAACTGCTACACTACATCCTTGTTAGAACCGTTTTTTCAAGAAACTCTTCTTGTGAATTGGTCACGGATTCTCATCTTATTTTAATGTGGAAAATTGCTTCCATGAAAAATATTGATTTCTCTTCTATTATCTTCTCTACAATGCGTTTTTGCTGTTCGCAAACTCGTAATTGTGCTCTTCCTTTTGCTAATCTCTTGACATTGATCTTCGATCACTTCAATCTGCTCTCTGATGAAGAGGAAGTGGATTGCTCTGGTCCAATCTCTTTGTCTAGCGAAATCCTCCCTCCTCTGGGAATCTTTAAAGTTAATCATAAATATGAGTTATACTCAAATTTATCTACTACTGATAAGGAGGATCTACAAAAGATCCATGGCAAGCGTTTGACCCGTCTTGAACCTCATATCCAAACACACACTACACTTTCTCGACTCCAGTCTCTTGACTTGGAGGTTGGCGAAATTAAATCTTCCCTACTGATTTTAGATGATAAAGTGTCTATCCTAACTTCTATGTTGGACACCTTTATGAAAGAAATGAAAGGTATGGTAGTAGAGGATGTGGTTGTGGAGGAAGAGGTTCCTGATGATGCTGCTGCTATGCCAACAAAGGAGGAGGTGATGGAGGATGCAGGAGAACAGAGAGAAGAGGAGAGGCAGAATGATGAGAAGCCGTGTGACCCGCAGGATGTAGGTGTTGTTGATGAGGAGGTTCAACCAGTTCTTATGAATGATGATGACAAGGTTACTACTGGAAAGTCTGCTCCTTCCAAGAAGCGGAAGAGGAGGTCCAGGAAGTAATCGTATGATGTATTGATGAACAATATTTTTTTTTGGTTTGCAAACAGTTTCTTTTGAAAACAAATCCCAACATTTTAGGACTTTCCCTGTTTCTTTTTGATAAAAGTCAAAAAGGGGGAGAGGTGTAATGATTATTTTGGCATATTTCTGTTGTTAAAATGCATATAATATGTTTTTAATATGTTCTTAAAATGCATTGATACTTGATTTGCTTATTACTGTATTATGTCAAAGATAATTGTATTGCTAGATGATCATGATAATTGTATTGCTAGATGATCATGATTATAATATTTGCTAATCATAAATGAAATCTGAAAAGTTTTGATGTGATGTTTCACTATAGTAATGATGATTGATTATATTTGCATGTAACTTAATTGGATACTTATTTGCATGTTTGAATGATGATCATAATAGTTTGGAAGTGTAGTATTCACTGATATCCTGTTGAACATATAAATTGATATTAAAATCTTAAGAACTTATTATCATGTTTTACAATCTATATAAGCTGAGAAATATGATTTAAGTAAATATGGTTTTGACTTTCATCAAGGGGGAGATTGAAGACTCAACTCTCTTAAGTATTAAGTTGGGAGGTTGAAGACTTAATTCTCTTTGATGATGATAATTCAAAACACATATTAGTCAAACAAATAAATTAAGTAATTACATTTAGTTGTTTAAGTTAAACTAAAATCATATTTGATATGTTTGATGATTGATAATATGTTTAAGTTCAAAGACGCTAGGATGGGCTTAATTAACTTAAGTTTATTTTAAGATTGTTTTTTAATCTTGAAAGTCGTTTCAAAGTCTTGAAGCAATTGACGAGTTTTATTAAAGTTGATATTGTAATTATATTTGTAATATCTTTACAAGTAAATATTTCTTTAGTTATATTTGAAATATTTTAATAGGTCAAGGTTCATTAAAATTAACATTGGATATTATTTGAATAAAGTTTGAATATTTTGATATACGTTGGTAATTAACGTTTAAATACTTTATATTTTAAACTTGGATTTAAATATGTGATTAAAATTATTTGGTGATTAAATATAGTACAAGGTACACATGTTTGGTTATTAATTATACACGGCTATATTTAAGCAAAGATCTAGATTTACTATTTTATGGATGAGATTTAATTTATGCTAAAAATAGTAAATAGCGATCCTAAAAAATAGGATCTAATTTAAATGGTTATTTAAATGTTGATAAATCTGGTTTATACTTATTATTCATTATCTTGTGTAAGTACTAACGTGGCAGCATAGCATTGGACAATTACAAACACAATGACGAAATTATTATTAAGCTGTCAGTACACGTCAGTTTGAAGATAACCTCAAGATCTTGAAGTCAGGCGCTGAAAGACCAGGTCAACAGAAAATAACGGATAGGAGCCTTCTTGTTTTTGAAGATGTGTTGAGGCGTACACTATATATATGAGGCTTCCGTCCAGAACTAAGAAAAAATCTTGATACACCTTTTCTTACAACTTTCTATCTTGATTTAAGATTTCTCTAAGTGTTTAAAGAGTTGTAATTCTTAGTTCATCTAGCTCTTACATTTGTAATAGGCTTAAGAGTTCAAAAAGAGTTAGATTAAGTTTAATACGCCTAATCAAGAATACTTTTTAAAGTGTTCAACTTGTGAATCTCTATTGTGAGATTTGGGATTTTGCTTTTATTAAAGGGACTTGTAATACGGTTCTTCAAGGGGAAGAACGTGGTGAGAGGAGATAGTGAGATCTTCTTGGTTGTATTAAAGTCGGATTAATAAAAGGCGTTGAAATCCTACGGGTTGAAAGAGAACCCATAGGCGGGGAGTAGGTTGGTTAGAACCGAACCTCGTTAACATATCGTGTGTTATACTTTAAAGTTTATTTTTCCGCACATACGTTATAGTTTACGAATTGGCTCAAAACTGTTCCAGCAGACAAGTTTTGACAGACTCCTCAAAGTCTTGAGACAAACTGCCAGAAAATTTTAAAAGTCCAAACTCTCTATTCACCCCCCCCTCTAGAGAGTATTCTACCTCCTATTAACTTTCATTTGGTATCAGAGCTAAGTTACACATAAAAAGATTGACATCTTGTGATGGATCCAATAGGTGAAGGGTTGTTTGCTCAAGGTCGTTCGTGTTCAAGACCACCATTGTTTTGCGGTACAAATTTCTCACATTGGAAAACCTTGATGAAAATGTTTGTGATTGATCAAGATATGGAGCTTTGGGAGATCATAACTAAAGGACCTAAGATTCCCATGAAAAAGGACGCTCAAGGAAATGATGTAATAAAGTCCGAGTCCGAATATTCACAAACAGATTTGGAATGGGTTTCCAAAAACTATAGAGCAATGAATCAATTATGTTGTGCTTTGAATGGTACTGAGTTCAATCGAGTTTCTTCATGTACAAGTGCTAAAGAAATATGGGACAAGTTGGTTGTGACATACGAAGGAACAAGTCAAGTAAAGGAAACAAAGATCAACATCCTCATGCATCAATATGAAATGTTCAAGATGAAAAAGGATGAGAATATAAATGAAATGTTTACTCGTTTTACTTTGATTACTAATAGTTTGAATTCTCTTGGAAAAACTTTTACTAATGCAGAAAAAGTCCAGAAGGTCTTAAGGTGTCTTCCAAGATCTAAATGGGGACCAAAAGTAACAGCCATAGAAGAAGCTCAAGACTTGAGAGTTCTATCGCTTGACGATCTCCTTGGAAAACTCACAACACATGAACTTACCCTACATGATGATGGAGATAATGATGTAATACCTTCCATGAAAAATCTTGCATTAAAGGCAAAGAAACATCATGAATCCTCAAGTGATAGTGAAGAAAGCGACGATGAAGAAGATCCATTTGCATTAATCTCAAAAGGTCTTGAAAGAATTATGAAAATGCGAAAAAGATTTAAGAAATTTAAATCAAGAAGTAAAGGTAAGTCTTCTAACTCTAGTTCAAATTTTAAGACTAACAAACTTGCTTGTTTTGAATGTGGTTCTACAGAACATATCGTAAAGGACTGTCCTAAGAAGAAAAGGCAATCCTACAAAAAGAACAAGAACAAACAAGCGATGGTTGCAACTTGGAGTGATTCCGAAGTATCATCCGAATCTGAAAATGAAGATGGACAAGCTCATATATGTCTTATGGCTGATAATGATGACAATAATGATTTAGATCAAAATCACAAAGAGGTACGTGAATATCTTAACACATGCACAAAAGATGAATTGGTTATAACACTCCTAAATATGTTTCAAATTGAGAAAATTTTAAAAGATGAGAAAAACATTTTGGAAGATCGAATACGTCATTATGCTGAAGGTTGTGAAGAAATTATAAATAAAAATAATTCGCTAAAGGCTGAAAAATCAAATCTTGAAAAGACTGTCAAGGTCTTGAAAGAACAGAATCTCAGTCAGACTAAACAGCTTATTGATCTTAAAAATGAGAACAATGATCTTGAAGCCAGGATCAAAACCTTGAAACTGGAATCTGAGAAAAATCTACAAGCATTAAACAAGCTTAATGAGTCTGAATCTAAACTTACTAAAATGCTTACACAACAAAAATCAACTAGTGATAAACGTGGTATTGGTTATAATCATGTTACACATAACTATAAGAGTAAAACCACATTTGTAAAAGGTGCAAATAAACATAAACGTACTCCTACTTGCACATTTTGTTGCAAAAAAGGACATATAAGATTTGCATGTCCTTACAGACGTAAAGACGATTATATTATCAAGAATTCCTTTCCTTTTGAATTACGTGAACAGATAAAGCAAATATGGGTTCCTAAAGGAACAAGACCACCCAACATGGTCTATCCCGAATATGGTTCCAAATTTGTCACTTGGATAGCCAAGTAAGGTTGAGAAAGGTTATTTTCTTTTGTTTTGTAGGATAAACAAAAATGGATTCTGGATAGTGGATGCTCGAGGCATATGAGTGGTAAAATATCTTTATTTTCTGAAATTAAAGAAAAATGCAATGGCTCAATCACCTTAGGAGATAAAGGTAAATGCAAAATTTTAGGCGTTGGTAAAATTGGTAAGAATCCATCTAAAACCATTGATAATGTTTATTTAGTTGACGGTTTAAAATTTAATTTGCTAAGTGTGTCTCAATTATGTGATAAAGGTAATGAAGTGATTTTTAATAAAGAAAAATGTATTGTTAAAAATCCTAAAACCGGAGATACTCTCATTGCTGCTCTTAGAAATGATAATGTTTATGCTTTGAATACTAACGAAATTGAAGTGCAGAATTTCAAGTGTTTGAAAGCTATTACAGATAATCCAAAACTTTGGCATAGACGTCTTGGCCATATTAATACTCACACCATGCAAAAGTTGGTAAGTAAAGATTTAGTTAAGGGACTTCCAGCTCTTGACTATAAACAATGTTCTATTTGTGACGCATGCATTAAAGGTAAACAAGTAAGAAGTTCATTTAAACCGAAGAAAATGGTAAGTACATCAAGACCATGTGAACTATTACATATTGATTTATGTGGACCAATGCGTGTACGGAGCATAAGAGGTAAATCTTATATCCTAGTTATAGTTGATGATTATTCTAGATTTACGTGGGTTGATTTTCTAAAGGATAAAAGTGAAGCCTTGAAACTGTTTTCAAGACGTTGTAAAGAGATGCAAACTCAACTGAACCTTCCAATAGTCTCGGTTAGAAGTGACCATGGAAGAGAGTTTGATCAATTAGGCTTTGACTCCTTTTGTGAAAAATATGGTATAACCCATAACTTTTCAGCTCCTAGGACACCTCAACAAAACGGTGTAGTTGAAAGGAAAAATCGAACTTTAGAAGAGATGGCAAGAACAATGCTTATTGAAAATGGATTAGCTAAACACTATTGGGCTGAAGCTGTTAACACAGCTAATTATGTCTTAAATAGATGCCTTATAAGACCCATACTTAAGAAAACTCCCTATGAGTTATTCAAAGGAAGAAAACCGAATATAGCATACTTTAAACCATTTGGTTGCAAATGTTTTATTCATAATAATGGTAAAGACAATTTAGGTAAATTTGATGCTAGAAGTGATGAAGGTACATTTCTTGGATACTCACTTAATAGTAAAGCTTATCGAGTGCTAAACAAACGTACAGGTTTAGTTGAAGAAAGTATACATGTTGTTTTTGATGAATCCGAAAATGCAACTTTAAGTGAAGGTTTTAAAGAGTTAAACCTTAATAAACATTTTGATGATTTAAGTGATGATGAACTGGATATTAAAAATGCTAATGCAGTTAAAAAGATTAACATGCAGGATACCATACAAAGTATTGAGGATGAAGGAAAACAGGTTGTTAACATTGAAGACTCACAGTCTGATCTTGAGACCCAACCTCAAGATCTTGAGATAGTTCCTGAACATACTGTTTTGGGTACACCAATTAGAAATACTTCAAATGAAGTAAGTACAAGTTCATTAAATGAAAACACACCATCCATACTACGAAGAAGAACTAGAAAGTCATATCAACATCCTCCAGAGAACATTATAAGTGATCCAAACAAAGGTACGCAAACTCGATCCTCTCTTAAGAATCTATGTGCATTTTCTGCTTTTGTTTCTCTCATAGAACCTAAAGATGTTAAAGAAGCATTACAAGAACCAGAGTGGATCATTGCAATGCAAAATGAATTAAATGAATTCGAAAGGAACAAAGTTTGGGATCTAGTTGAAAGACCTCCAGATCGTACTATTATTGGAACAAGATGGGTCTTTCGAAATAAACTCAATGAGGATGGAGATATTGTAAGGAATAAAGCAAGACTGGTAGCTCAAGGCTATAATCAAGAAGAAGGAATAGATTATGATGAAACTTTCGCACCTGTGGCAAGGTTAGAATCTATCCGTATTATGCTTGCTTTTGCTTCATACATGAATATTAAACTATATCAAATGGATGTTAAATGTGCATTCTTAAATGGATACTTGCAAGAAGAAGTACATGTTAAACAACCACCCGGCTTTGAAAATTCTGATCTACCTAATCATGTGTTCAAACTAAATAAAGCATTATATGGCTTGAAACAAGCTCCAAGAGCTTGGTATGACAGATTTAGCTCACATCTACTTGAAAATGAATTTCAACGAGGTAAAATTGATAAAACTCTTTTCATTAAAACTAAAGGAAAAGATATTTTAGTTGTTCAAGTATATGTTGATGATATATTGTTTGGAGCTACTAATGATTCTTTGTGCAAGGAATTTTCTGAGATTATGTGCAAAGAGTTTGAAATGAGCATGATGGGAGACTTAACATTCTTTCTTGGACTACAAATAAAGCAAAAGAAAGATGGCATATTTATTTGTCAAAGTAAATATGTTAAAGATTTATTGAAAAAGTACAATATGGATCAATGTAAAGAAGTTAATACACCTATGAGTACAACACTAAGTTTGGACCAAGATATAAATGGTAAGAGTGTTGATCAAAAGACATATAGAGGTATGATTGGTTCATTATTGTATTTAACTGCTAGTCGTCCTGATATCATGTTTAGTGTTTGCTTATGTGCTCGTTTTCAAGCTAACCCAAAAGAATCTCACTTAACAGCAGTTAAGAGAATCTTTAGATATTTACATGGGACTAAAGACTTTGGTCTATGGTACCCTAGTTGTGGAAATTTTGGTTTGGTAGGTTTTTCAGATGCGGATTATGCTGGATACAAGGTTGATAGAAAAAGCACCTCAGGATCGTGTCAATTCTTAGGAAATTCATTGATCTCTTGGTATTCTAAAAAGCAAAATTCAGTTGCTTTATCTACAGCTGAAGCTGAATATATAGCTGCTGGTGCATGTTGCTCTCAAATACTATGGATTGCTCAACAACTTAGAGATCTTGGAATTGATCTCAAGGGCATACCAATAAAATGCGATAATACAAGTGCTATTTGTATTACAAAGAATCCAGTACAACATTCTCGAACAAAACACATTGAGGTACGTCACCATTTTATAAGGGATCATGTTGAAAAAGGTAACATTTCTTTATCTTTTATATCTACTGAAAATCAATTAGCGGATATATTTACAAAACCTTTAAGTACTGATCGTTTTGCTCATATACGTATGGAACTTGGCATGTTAAATGATGTTGCATGAATTAAGGGGGAGATAATGATAAAGGTATAACACAATAAAAATAAAAGGATTGAGATGTTATTTGTTAAATTAATTCTTGGCATGAATTTAGGGGGAGTATTATATGTTTGCATGAACAATAGATGATTTACGTGTAAACACAAAAATGCATCTTTTTTTGTTCATCATGATTACACAAAACCGGTTGATTTCCAATTACCCTTTTGAATTCTTTGAGTTGTCAAATCAATCCATTAGGAAGTACAAGTGCATTGTACTAGACGGCTATAAAGGGATAGTACAACCTCTTGCCTTCCTCATTCACTCACCATATCTTTTTCTGATTTTCCATCCCTAACCGTCCCTTTTACTCTCCTCTGAAAATCTTTTCAAATCCTCTTCATGGCACCCAAGAAAAGATTAAGTAAATCTTCTCCCAAACCTGTGAAGGGTGAATCTTCAAGAACACCCATTGCTGAACCAGTTTCACCAATTTCTTCACCATTACACACTAGTGATATTCCTAGGATCTGGTTTGAAAATCACACAGCATATGGACGTTGGGCTGATCTTTTTAGACAAAAATCTTTGTCTTATGTTGATATTCTTGATTATAACTTCTTTCTTTTCGAGGATTTTGAAATCATCTCATCTTTCATCCAATCTACGCCAGGTAAACTCTTGAATCCTGGTTCTAAGACCTATCCTTGTCTTGTGAAATTTTTCTATTCAAATTTGTCCACACGGTTTGAAAATGGGGAACAGATTTTAAGGAGTTTTATAAAGGGTCAAGAGATTTTAATTTCAAAAACCCTAATGAATGATATTTTTGAGTTTTCTCACAAAACTGATGATCAAACCCCTAATATTATAGCATTACAAGATGCTAAAGATATGTTTCTGCTTGAATCTTGTGCTGATTTTTCTTCCACTAAACAGTTAACCCACAACGCTTTGAATTTAAATGGTAAACTGCTACACTACATCCTTGTTAGAACCGTTTTTTCAAGAAACTCTTCTTGTGAATTGGTCACGGATTCTCATCTTATTTTAATGTGGAAAATTGCTTCCATGAAAAATATTGATTTCTCTTCTATTATCTTCTCTACAATGCGTTTTTGCTGTTCGCAAACTCGTAATTGTGCTCTTCCTTTTGCTAATCTCTTGACATTGATCTTCGATCACTTCAATCTGCTCTCTGATGAAGAGGAAGTGGATTGCTCTGGTCCAATCTCTTTGTCTAGCGAAATCCTCCCTCCTCTGGGAATCTTTAAAGTTAATCATAAATATGAGTTATACTCAAATTTATCTACTACTGATAAGGAGGATCTACAAAAGATCCATGGCAAGCGTTTGACCCGTCTTGAACCTCATATCCAAACACACACTACACTTTCTCGACTCCAGTCTCTTGACTTGGAGGTTGGCGAAATTAAATCTTCCCTACTGATTTTAGATGATAAAGTGTCTATCCTAACTTCTATGTTGGACACCTTTATGAAAGAAATGAAAGGTATGGTAGTAGAGGATGTGGTTGTGGAGGAAGAGGTTCCTGATGATGCTGCTGCTATGCCAACAAAGGAGGAGGTGATGGAGGATGCAGGAGAACAGAGAGAAGAGGAGAGGCAGAATGATGAGAAGCCGTGTGACCCGCAGGATGTAGGTGTTGTTGATGAGGAGGTTCAACCAGTTCTTATGAATGATGATGACAAGGTTACTACTGGAAAGTCTGCTCCTTCCAAGAAGCGGAAGAGGAGGTCCAGGAAGTAATCGTATGATGTATTGATGAACAATATTTTTTTTTGGTTTGCAAACAGTTTCTTTTGAAAACAAATCCCAACATTTTAGGACTTTCCCTGTTTCTTTTTGATAAAAGTCAAAAAGGGGGAGAGGTGTAATGATTATTTTGGCATATTTCTGTTGTTAAAATGCATATAATATGTTTTTAATATGTTCTTAAAATGCATTGATACTTGATTTGCTTATTACTGTATTATGTCAAAGATAATTGTATTGCTAGATGATCATGATAATTGTATTGCTAGATGATCATGATTATAATATTTGCTAATCATAAATGAAATCTGAAAAGTTTTGATGTGATGTTTCACTATAGTAATGATGATTGATTATATTTGCATGTAACTTAATTGGATACTTATTTGCATGTTTGAATGATGATCATAATAGTTTGGAAGTGTAGTATTCACTGATATCCTGTTGAACATATAAATTGATATTAAAATCTTAAGAACTTATTATCATGTTTTACAATCTATATAAGCTGAGAAATATGATTTAAGTAAATATGGTTTTGACTTTCATCAAGGGGGAGATTGAAGACTCAACTCTCTTAAGTATTAAGTTGGGAGGTTGAAGACTTAATTCTCTTTGATGATGATAATTCAAAACACATATTAGTCAAACAAATAAATTAAGTAATTACATTTAGTTGTTTAAGTTAAACTAAAATCATATTTGATATGTTTGATGATTGATAATATGTTTAAGTTCAAAGACGCTAGGATGGGCTTAATTAACTTAAGTTTATTTTAAGATTGTTTTTTAATCTTGAAAGTCGTTTCAAAGTCTTGAAGCAATTGACGAGTTTTATTAAAGTTGATATTGTAATTATATTTGTAATATCTTTACAAGTAAATATTTCTTTAGTTATATTTGAAATATTTTAATAGGTCAAGGTTCATTAAAATTAACATTGGATATTATTTGAATAAAGTTTGAATATTTTGATATACGTTGGTAATTAACGTTTAAATACTTTATATTTTAAACTTGGATTTAAATATGTGATTAAAATTATTTGGTGATTAAATATAGTACAAGGTACACATGTTTGGTTATTAATTATACACGGCTATATTTAAGCAAAGATCTAGATTTACTATTTTATGGATGAGATTTAATTTATGCTAAAAATAGTAAATAGCGATCCTAAAAAATAGGATCTAATTTAAATGGTTATTTAAATGTTGATAAATCTGGTTTATACTTATTATTCATTATCTTGTGTAAGTACTAACGTGGCAGCATAGCATTGGACAATTACAAACACAATGACGAAATTATTATTAAGCTGTCAGTACACGTCAGTTTGAAGATAACCTCAAGATCTTGAAGTCAGGCGCTGAAAGACCAGGTCAACAGAAAATAACGGATAGGAGCCTTCTTGTTTTTGAAGATGTGTTGAGGCGTACACTATATATATGAGGCTTCCGTCCAGAACTAAGAAAAAATCTTGATACACCTTTTCTTACAACTTT